>NC_083760.1:45752145-46052978 GCF_963514075.1 Conger conger
GTATTGTCGAGGACCCGGCCCTAGGCCCCCCTGATGAGAGATTGACAGGGATGGGTTAGGAAGGAATGCATTGTTAACCCCTCGCACACGCCATCGAGGTGGTAGTAAGCACGCCTGTAAGAGGAAAAATATGTGGTTCAAGATAAATGTACAACCGTTTATGGACACTGAGGAGTCTGAAGTCAGAGGACTTAGATTTAGGGTTTTAGAGAGCAAGGCTAAAGGTCTGAGTGAGGCCATGCGTAGAATGTGTTCTAGCATGACCGTGGAAGATGCTCAACATGCTGAACGGGTAATTGGTGACCCAGGGAATTTGGCGTTCAAGGAAACGGTAGATGTGATAACATACTTAGTTGACACGTGTGGGCTTGCTCCTACAGGGGAGGAGCACAATGCCTGGTTAAAACAACAGGATGAGGAAAACAATGAAGATAATTGGGAGATCAAAGAGTATGAGGAGATGGAAAAATGTAGGAGAGATAAGGAAAACGGAAGGGATGTCAATACCGAAAGAAGATTAAGAGGCTTCAAGGGCCTTCCTGATTATAGCACAAATAATTTATCGGATGGATTCAAAGGACTAACAGTGGAGGAGTTAAATGATGAATTACACTCAGCTATTAGCTGGATTTCTTTTGTAGATCCCTTAAGGCGCCACAAAAAGGGGCACCTGAAGAGTGTTTTGAGATGGAGGGCACTAACTTCTGGCTTGTATGAAGTCAAAGTTTGGAGAGAGTCCAAGGAGAGATTATGACAGGGAGACAAATAACAGTGATGAATATGTTCATTAAAAAAGTTGCATAAGAGATAAATGTCTTTCCACTCGGTATACTGGGGACATTTCTTATCAAAAAAAGGTACACTTTTATACGAGAAGAATATATAAGAAATAAGCTTTTAGACCTTAGGATAGCATCTTAGAATTTTGCTTCAGAAGATATCTTTGGGCTGTTGAAGAGAGAGCAACGCAGGACAGCTGTAGTCAAGCTGGAGTGGCGCGCTCCCTCTGCGCGCCACTCCAGGATATGGATATGGAGAGAGGAGTGACGTACGCGGTGCGGACTCAGCCCAAGAGTTGTGGCAGCGGGACTGATGTCGAAGAGGTGTTCCTGCCCCAGATTCCCAAACCAATGCAGCTGTTCAAAGAGCTCATCAACAGCAAGGAGGAGGGATCAAATCCCGCAGAAAACGAGATGGCTATATTTAGGGCATGGGTGGTAATTATAATCTATATTACTTGTAAAAGTAGGAAAAGTAGTACATAGAAGCTCAACGTTATAAGTTTCCTTTCATTTTTATGTCTTTTATTTTTTAGTAAGATACTATATACGATATAAATAAGTAGTAGACTTTAGGGGTGTTCGTACCCATTGTGGATGGAAGTTCAGTAGCTTTTATCTCCGTGAAGGGGGAGCCATAAGATAAGGTAAAGGCCAAAGAGGATGATGGGTGTACCTTGAATTTTAACATCATGGTGGAAAGGTAAATTAGAAAGAGCTAAAGGGGTATATGTAACTTGCATGTGATCAGCAAACTGAAAGATGATATATATCCTGTAATCTGTATAACTCTATTCTTTTGATTGATTATAATAAAGTATATCTTACTATAATCATATGTGATAAAGATTCTTTTAGAGGAATACATTGAATACAGGACATCGTATACCAGATTTGCATCACACCCTTCACTTCGAGACTGGGCTGGAAGTTCAGTAGAACTTACCAGGGCTCCAGAACGTTCGGAGTACTTGAGTTCGCCCCCGAGACACCTCATGGTGAGGTAATGCTCGTGGGAACGTGAGGTCTGAGCTCGGCAAGGGGTCCGTGGCTCACGACAGTATACTGGACTCGTATAGTAAAAATGTTTTTATGCTCAAAACTTTTTGAATAGGCTGAGGCTGGGAGCAGTGTCAAATGTAAACTAATGCATAAGATGAATCTTATCTTATGAAGGCTGATCTAATGGCTGAAATATAATATTTCACAGAGAATAAATTATCTGAAAATGTAACATATTACTTGCCGTGTGAACTGCACTCGCTAGCTATTTGGCTGAGCTTATATGGCCTCTTGATGTGCATCAGTACTTAAGTGGATCAGTTGTTCATTTTCTGTAGATGGCATTTACAGCTGCTGTGCCATTAGCAGCTGTGGTGCCAGGAAGGGAAAGTAGGGTGCTGTCCACTGACCCTTCATGCAGGTATGGCCACAGCTATGATTCATGGTAGCTGTAGCCAATTACCTCATTATGGGGTCTGGGTTTTCAGTTCAGGGAAGAGTTGGCGGGGGGGGTAACTGTGTTGTAGACACTGTGGCAGGTTCAAAGTGTGTTGCCATTGATTTATTTTCCCTGCATTTCCCCCCCTCTGGAAGTTTTGGTTGCCAGATTGGCCTTTTTGTTCTTTAATCGTAATTTCAATTTCATGTCTGTTCATCACACAGTGCTGAGGCCCTCCCCAGGCTGGCACTACACAGCCTGAACTGCACTTGGTATTTTTCAGACCAGCTTGTCAAAAAAAAAACCTTGCATATTTCAAGCGACAATTTGTGATCATATCTTTGAATCAGACACACCTGAATTGCACTCCATTTGCATTATAATTTGTCTTTCTGGTATTGACATTTAAGTAGATAACACAATTTAAATATGCATGCACCCTGATAGTGTTGTTGCATGTCCGTGTTTCTGTAGATAATTTATTCCTGGCTCAAATGTGAATGCTAAGCCATTTATAGAAAATATAAATTATACAATCCCTATGTATTGTGCCTCAGGTGAAGGCATTGTCCACTTATAATTTCTTGCTTCTGTCAATCAGGTCTTGTATCCATGGTGTTTATTCTGTGTGGTGCATTTAAACTATCCACAGTGGCTCTGAGGTATGGATATTGTCACGCCTTTATGGCATCCCTCCCTTCAATATTTCTGCTGTTCCACTGGGCCCTTATTTTTATCCCCTTTTCCTTGCTCCTTTTTTTACTCCTAGCTTCTACCCATCGGGAGAGGCTAGAAAAAGAAGTAAAGACTGAGAAATCGAGAACGTCAATAAGGCAAATGGAATGTCTTTGTGCCTTCAAACATCAGTTTGAAGCCAGATGTCAGTTACAGACACGGCAGAGACATGGCAGATGAAGACAGGTGGATCCAAAGGTCGATCATTTATATGTCGCGTTTTCCTGAATAAATATTAAATGGGACAATTATAGTTGAATACACTGAATCTCAATTTCTAAGTAAAGAACCAACCCAGAACTACTTTTGTGCTACTATATTTGTGTAAATGATGACAACTTGTGTACAAAATATGGTAAAGATATCAACAGGCATTAAAATTCCATTAGTTTTCTCCTCAAGTGTCTCCAAATCTCTCCAAATACAAGACATATCTTTTTGTCCAGACAATGATCAGAAAAGGTTTTTTTCTATCATTTATACAAAATGTAAAGGAAATTAACCTTCACCTGTGTTTTACATACAAGCAAGTCCAAAAAGCTCTCCAAAAAGGATTACTCAACCCAACACTTTCTAACAAATCTGCATCACATTGGAAAATGGAACTTTATTTCAAAATTAGGTTCACCAGAGCCCTGTTAGCCAGTAAAATTACTGGTTTAAATCTATAGCAAGTCAAAATCCGGTAATTACACATGCCTATATATTCAATCTGCTAAGCGAACGCAGCGATAGTCCTAAACTGTAGGAAGTGGGTAGGAAACCCCGTACAAGAAGTGTGCTATGTTTTACATTTGTTCAGTACTTAAATGACCTCGCAATGCATTTACGCATTTAAGTATTTCAAGAACTTGGATTTCTACCAAACCTGAAACTATGTGTTTATTCATGCAACTTCTGAATTGCATATTTTTGTTCTTATATTGGAACATGATTTCTTGACATAGAGAAATGGTATTAAGGATTGTTAGAATATGCCTTTTATTGTCTGAGTCTGCGATGAAGTAAGCATGGCATTGGGGAGCCTGCTGTTTTATTACCCTGCATTACAAATAAGAGACTGATAAGAATCTAAACTGCTGTTCTCGCAGTTAACAATCTGGGATCACCGTTTTGTGGTTTTATTTCATCACAGTTTTTTGTATGACATAAATATGAACACAACAATAATTTCAGTCATCAACGACTCAACCACAAGGGGCCAGAGTAGATGGGGTTAAAGCAGCAATTTGCTCTGGTTAAATATAGATAATGATTTACCAAGTAATATACTTATAAATGTGATTATCTAATCAGCCGATTGTGTGGCAGCAGTGCAATGCATACAATCATGTAGATGCGGGTCAGGAACTTCAGTTAATGAACCATCATTCATTATTCATTATTATTCAGTTCATTCATCAATCATCAGAATGGGGGAAAATACACAATCTTAACTATAAGTGGATAGGCTACAGCAGTAGAAGTAAAAAATATAAGTCTAATAGATACCTAATAAAGTGCTCACTGAGTCTATAATAATTATACTGCATTAAGTCCTCGATTGTCAAATCAGTTTTAACTAGATTATTACACAGATTTTCAGTTGGAACTGGAACTGCCTAAACATACTGTAAATAGATTATCAAATGGTCTTGTGACTTTTATTTTCATAACACTTTTCGAGCATTGTGACATTCAAATAAAATAAAGCAAGGCAATAATACAAAAAAACAGACAACATTGTGATAATAAATAACACATAAAATCAAAAAAGAAAACGGCAAATGAAATTCCACGGTCTGTGGGGATCCTGGGGATTTCTTTCAAGTCCTTATCATTCAATGAACTCTCAACCTAGATATATAGACAAAGCCACGGCCACAACCTACACTAAAATATAAAAATAGTATTCTTTCAACAATTGTGCAAAATGTGCTTGCTTCCAACCTTTTCCTTTTCTTGACTTGACTGTTGACTAACAATCTATATCCAAGTAATGGTACCTATACATGAAAGGGAAAATTACATTTAAAAAATATTCTTGGATAGACAGAATTACTATCATACTGTATTACAATGATTATTATCATAATATTTAGTATAATAATTGCAAATATGTCAATTAAATATGAATCAGTATTATATGTAGTAATAGCAACCATTTTGGTGGCATTGATATATTTAATGGTATACAGACATTTTCTCCCTCAAGTAAAATAATAGTTACAGTTCAAAAGTACTAAAATCTCAAGGTGGTAGGGAATGATCCATACTGTAATTCCATTATTTTAGCCCCAGTGTTGTGTGCAGTGCTATATGATGCAGCTCGAAATTCCATTATGAATCGACATCTTATAGAGCCATCTGGCACTGATATTGGCCCCTTCATTGGCACTTCCAGAGCTGAGGTCCAGGCTTGGGTACTTTACACAGTAAAATGTCCTGTGTTAGTTCAACTCTAACAGACTACACTTGAGTCCCATAGGGACTATATGTTGTAATGTTTCTGATTTTAGTTAGTTTATTTGTTATTCTTGTTATTTATGATTATTTCATATCTGGCTTATTGTTATGCATTACAGTTCATTGCATTCGTCATCCCCTGTTATGTTTGTGTCTGTATGTTTCTGAGCCATAGTCACTCCCCTGTCTGCGTGCTGCACTATTCGGGTGGTTTCGATTTCGAGTTTGCCTAGCCCCTTTGATTTGTTTGCACATCTGTTTATTTGGTTTTGGACTCAGCCCTCTGATTTCCTGGATTTTGACCCCTGCTTTTGTTTATTACTTTTCTTTTGCATCTCGAATTGGCACCCTGTCTTGTGATCTCTTGGCTTATGACTTGGAACCGTACATATCATATATACTCTGTAAGGATTGGTTTAACACGTGAAAGTTCTTTTTACCTTTAACTGAGTCCTCATCAACATTGGCTTTAAGTACTGCATCCAGACCCCTTCACTTTTTGCGCACTTTATTGTGTTTGTATCTGTTAAAAATTCAAAACTGGAATCTCTCATTTACATAAGTATTCAGGCACTTTGCTGTGGCACTCCGAATTGTGGTCAGGTGCATCCTGTTTGCTTTAATTATCCCTGATATGTGTCTATTGCCAACATTTGGCAAAAATGAATTGATTGGACGTAGTTTAGAAGGGCACACACCTGTGTATAAGGTCCCACAATTCACACTGCATGTCAGGCTATGAACCAAGCCATGAAGTCCAAGGAACTCTCTGTAGACCTCTGCAATAAAATTGAGGCAAGGCATAGGTCAGGGCAAGGGTATGAAACCATTTCTAAAGCTTTGAGTGTTCCCTGGATCACACTGGCCTCAATAATTGTGAAATTGAAGAAGTTTGGAACCACCAGGACTCTTCCAAGAGTTGGCCATCCGGTCAAACTGAGTAACCGGGCAACCTTGGTCAAGGTGGTGACCAATAAACTAACGGTCACTCTAACAGAGCTTGAGAAATCCTTTGGAAGGATCGGAGAGCCTGCTGGAAGGAAGACCATCTCAGCAGCACTCCATCAATCATGCCTTTATGGTAGAGTGGCTAGATGGAAGCCACTGTTGAGGAAAGAGTTTGCCAAATATGACTCTGAGAGCATGAGGAAAATGAGTCTCTGGTCTGATCAGACAAATATTTTACTCTCCAAGCACTATGTCTGTCGAACACCAGGCACTGCTCATCATCTGGCTAATACAATCCCTATAGTAAAGCATGGTTTTAATTTTTTATAAATTTGCTACAATTTCTAAAAACATGTTTTCCACTTTGTCCACTCCCGCAAACCGAGCCCTACCTGCCACATACATATACGTACAGTATATACTATAAAAGTGCACATACATAACTAAGCATAGGTGCTATACAGAATTAGAACAAGTCAGCACACTGCAAGAATGTAAAAAAAAAAGTTTAGCATATTACATTTTACTGTGTACTTCAAAAGGGCAGTACAGGCCAGCAAGTTTAAGAGCATTAAGGCTTCATAAATTCAGCCATGATGGCAGAGTGGCCGGGACACCTATATAAACAAAGACCCTCTCAAATGCACACAGTCCCACACCCTGTTTTAGGAGGATAAATCACGGGCCAGTGACAGGGTTGAATGGACTTGAGCTCTCCTAGCTCAGGATCCAGAATGAAGGCTGAGCTCAGTTCCCCCACCACTGCTGATGGGGCTGTTTCTTTGTCAGGCCACTCAAAAGGGCAGCGTGCTCACATTTTCAGCTGTCACACACTCGGTTCCAGGGCAGATTCCTTTGTAAACACTCACATCAACCATAAAGCAATCACAAGTTGCTCTGGGTAAGTGATTGTAATATAATGAAATACAATATAAAGCAAGTGATGGTAGGGACGGTAAATTGTGAGACAAAACTTAATAAAGACTTAATAAAGAAAGTATACAACCCAATGTAAAACACTCGCTTCAAAGTTCTCACACCTGAGGGAGATCTCATTCTGTTATCAAATGAATGGCAGAGAAGTTTGCAGAGGTATAGCATGTGCTCTCTGTGGGAGTGTATTGTATATAATAGCAATTTTACAGAGAGGTTAGTCCTGTGTATGTAATTGCACTTACAGAGTGGCCAGGTTCCAGTATCCCATTAGTGTGTAAAAACAACAGGATAGGAGAGTAGCAAAAAAAAAAATGTGGTCCAGAGATAAGTATTTCCAAGATAAAACAAGCACAGTCTAATGAGTTCAAGTAGGGAATATGAACCACAATCGGCGGCACGGATGGTGCAGTAGGTAGCACTGCCGCCTCACAGCAAGGAGGTCCTGGGTTCGAATCCCGGTCGGCCGGGGCCTCTCTGTGTGGAGTTTGCATGTTCTCCCCGTGTGCGCGTGGGTTTCCTCCAGGTACTCCTGTTTCCTCCCACAGTCCAAAGACATGCAGGCTAGGCTGATTGGAGAGTCTAAACTGCCCATAGGTGTGAATGGTGTGTGTGCCTTGTGATGGACTGGCGACCTGTCCAGGGTGTATTCCTGCCTTTCGCCCAATGTATGCTGGGATAGGCTCCAGCCCCCTGCGACCCTGTTCAGGATAAGCAAGTTAGGATAATGAATGAATGAATGAATATGAACCACAGGTGTTTGTTGAGAATTGTGTGAATAATCTTCCCTTGGATATATGTTAATCAAGAAAGATAAAACATGTATTATTCATCATAATATAATTATTCCAACTCACACTATTTTGTGTGTGTGTGTGTGTGTGTGGGGGGGGGGGGGCTTATAGATTTTTATTAAATCATTTCCCCCTTCTCCCCCAGCACTGTGAAGAGAACCAGATCCTCAGAGCGAATGGGCCTTTTGGCGCGCAAAGACAGCACTGGAGAGTCAAAGAGTAACCGCACCCGCTCTGGCTCTACAGGGAGCAATTCTAGTGCCAAGAGGACCAGCGAAAGGTATACTATGCACCCCTCTGTATACTCCACACTCTACAGCAAAGGCATGGCATTGTACACTATGCACCCCATTGTATACACTATACTCTACAGCAAAGGCATGGCATTGTACACTATGCACCCCATTGTATGCACTATACTCTACAGCAAAGGCATGTCGTTGTACACTCTGCAGACCACAGTGGGAATGAGCGATGGTTATGGGACTGAGCTTGTAATCAGATGTTCAAACCCCCTTCAGGGAAAAACTCATACAGTTATTCAAAATGTTCAACTCCCAAGATTCGCAGCTTGCCTGGCCTCATTAAGTTCAGCTGCACAAACAAATAAATAAAAATAGAACAGGCATGTGATTTAAAAAACAAATTAACTGTAGAGGGCAGTCTGTAGCATAGTGGTTAAGGTAAATGACTGGGACCCACAAGGTCGGAGGTTTGATATCCGGTGTAGCCACAATAAGATCTGCTCAGCCGATGGGCCCTTGAGCAAGGCCCTTAACCCTGTATTACTCCAGGGGAGGATTGTCTCCTGATTCATCTAATCAACTCTGAATAAGAGCATCTGCCAAATGCCATTAATGTAATGTAATAATGTAGTGGTTTATCAGATGGAACGCCTTTCTGTTGAAGAAGAGATGATGAAACAGGTCTTCAGTGATAGCATTCAGTGGTCACTCAGTGTTATTTTATTTCTTTACCCACAGTAAACTGAAGGAGCCAGTATTCAGTGCAGGTAAGAGTGACTGAACATCAGTGTGATGGCCATTGGTGTATTGTGTTGTTTTTTTGTATTATGGCATTTCATCACCACATGGGTACATGTTTCCAGCGCTGAAACCAGAACACTGCACTTATCTCAGTCCTTTCTTTGCTTATGCTTTTGGAATTGGGATTTATTTTCCTCTATTACAATCTGACGCGTGTTCCATCTCAGCAATATGCAACCATATTCACATTGATGGTTTAGGAAAACTTGTCACTCACATTTCGCAAGTACATTTGCTACCACTTCTGGGTTAATACAGTCCCACCTTCCTTTCCCTTGCAACTGCTCTCCAAGTTGATTTTACATCAATTAATTCCCACCCAAGGCCATGGCTGTGTTCAAGATAAGAGAAACATTTCAAAATACAGTATTTCATAATGGAAACAGCAATGCACTGCAGTCACATGGGTGTGGTACTACAACTGTATACAGTATGAATACAGAATATTAACCTTGCTATTCCCGATACCTGCGTATATTTCCAATGTGGTGAGGTTGGTTAAATGCTAAACATGTATGTTGATGAGTCAAGTCATGCTTTATTTGTGTCACATTTAGACACAGGGATACTCACAAAATAAAAACAGGTATACACAAATATAAACACAAGACCTAGAAAGAATGAACTCAGGTACAGTAAAATATATGGATTGTCCCTTCCTGGCTCAGCCCAAAATTACTTAGGCCCATCCCCAAATGTATTCAGACCTTCAGCTCCTGCTGGTAGGAGGTTAGAAAAGTAGTTGGTCGCTAAAGACCGCTAATCAGCATACAATCCCAGTGCATTATTTGCCACTGTAATGTTACTGAATTGACTTAAACCGAGTTGGAGATAATGGCTATAGCTGGCTAATGGTTCACAGACATGCAAAACAGATTTAAAAGTAGAATTATCTTTGCAGTTGCATTAGCTGAACTGGGTGACTGAAGTTGCTTTTCCTGTTCTTTAAACTTTAGTTCCCTGCTCCCATCCCTATAAAGTTGCTATAGTCTGTACTTCCTAAGCCTCTTGTTAAACAACCTCCCCATTGCAGAACCTTAATCATCTTAAAAATAACAAGGGATGCACAAAGACGCGGACTGGATTCACAAAGACACACATGTAATACAAACGGACAATTGCACAGAGTTAAGAAACGTAAAGATAGTGGAGAGGAGGTGCAAACACTTCACTAAATTAAGGCAGGCAATTTAGGGATAGAACAGGGAGGCAGAGTTATAGAGCAGTATAGAAATAGAGATAAAGTTAGTCTGTTAGTTCATGTGATTAAATTATAATTACCCAAAACTAATGACTGTTAGTTAGTTAGTTAGACAGACAAGTTTGTGTGTTGATATAATTAGTACTGTACAAATTCTATGTTAGTTGGTATTAGTTGATTAGTGCTATCTACAAACACGAATGGAGAAAAAGCAAGAAGTAAGAAAAGTGAGACTGAGAAGGAATCGTGGGAAATTCCAAAAACGTCCGAATAATGAATCATACAGACAGGGAAGTGACTTGGGCTCTGAACTACATAAAGACACAGACATCATAGGGGAAGACAAGTGCAATGAAATGAATATAAACAGAAAACCAGACATGAATATGAAAAATAATACATTTACAAGAATAACAAATTAAACTAACAGACAATACCAGGAAATCTTGGCAGAAAATGTGGGCTGAGACTTAATCATAGGTAGATGACACCAAACATACATCAAAATCCACACAGAAATGGTTACGTGAGAACAACAACCATGTTTTGTAATAGCCATCTCAGTCTCCAGGTTTAATTCCCATGAAAAACCTGGTCTGAACTGAAGAAGATACCCAAGGATATCAATGATTCTGAAAAGCATTGAGGAATGGTTAAAAATCTCTAACCTTATCACCAATTATTGGAAAAGACTCATGGCTGTCATCTTTGCCAGGGGTGTTTGCACGTAGTATTAAACCAGGGTGCCAATAATTGTGTATAACTCTATACATTTTTAGTTTACGGTATTTTTTGTACATATTTTTCTGGGGTGCCAATAATCTTTATTTGACAGCAAAATAAAATCTATGCGCCTTTTCTCCTAATTTGCACTAGTTTTTCACAACCTGTTCCCCATGACAAACTCAAATATGAATTGTAACTTGTAATTTGAGCTTGCATGAGTGGAAGGAAGAGACTTCCTTATGGAGCTTAAGCAAGCAGACTGTGGGCACTCGATTGAGTTGAGGAAGTTGCTGGTGAGTGATGAGACATGGTAATACCTACTGCTAAATCATTCTCTCCCAAGGCAACACTGCAGTGAATTATACATGTGGAACTGCTGGCTACAGGCAATACTGGCACAGTCTTGACTGTAGAACATGTGCACACATGGGGACAGTGCTTAAACAGGATGAGTTTTGAATGTACTCCATGATTAATCAAAAGAACATTGGGTAGTTTTAAAAACATAGCTTTTGTCCATAGTGCTAATTGTCGCAATTAAATATTAGTACTGATAAAGGCCTCTTTCTAACCACAATTGCCCAACTGCAGTTACATTTTTGCAGTATGTTTTGAATGGCTTGAAATGCAGGTCGACTTTTTGGGTTTAGTCCAAGAGAAATTGCATTTTGTGTAAACCAAAATATTTCCATTGTGCAGTGAACCGGGTGGATATTGTTGCACTCTATCTCAATTTTCTTTGTCATTGGTGCACCAACATTTCATTTGTTGACACTTGACCTGTGCTCAGATTTTTTTCTATTTCATCCTGTCTTTGAAAGCATTTTCTTGAAAGCACTGTCATTGAAATGACAGTGCATTTTTTTTTGTCTGGAATTTCCATTATTTTTATGCTTTTAAGTTACAAAGTTTACAGGATGTCTCTTGATATTTCTTGATGAAGTTATCTTCCTAGTCTGTGGCAATCTTTAAAGTGGAATTACAAAAAGACCATGCAAACATGCATTATTCTGAATCTCATTTATATACAAATCAGCAATACCCTGAATTTCCACTCAGACTTCTTAATGTACTGTCTAATTTTTTACCTCACTTATTTTATTCTTTCTTTTTATTCAACTAATGAGCTGAATAGAATGTCAAAAACATGCTTTGGTTTAGAGCAGCCAGTGGATTTGTTTACTACTACCAAGACAAAGAGGAGAAGTTGGCTGTCTTTGGTGCTTTCCTGCTGCTTTCCTCATAGAATAAATATATCTTAAAGAAAGCAGCAGGAAAGGATGTTATGGACAAACTCAAAAAAATTGTTATTTGTTTTTAAATGCAGAAATAACCTTTAACCAAAAAACATTTTTTATGACAAAGGTACTAAAATATATGACTTTAGAAGACAATGGGCCTCATGTAAGGTATGAAGAAATTTGTTCCTAAATCTCTTGTATGAGCGATGTAAGAGAACCTTGCACATTCACCAATTTTATCATATTTAGTCTTTTTTCTTAGGTAGGAACAACATGCCCTACGAGTCAACCCGACCTGTCCTACAAATTATGTAAACACGCATTCCATTAATTTCCTATGGAGAGCCTTGTAGTGCAGAACCTTGAGGCAAACTTCCAAAACTTGGCATCAAGTTTGAATCTAGATTCAGCAACTGCATTGCTTATTTCTTGCCTCAAATGTTTTCAGAAACACATTTTAGTGGACTGCTTAGGAAGAATAAGTGAATGTTAACAGTCGACCATATATTATGAATAAAATCATCACCAATCATCAGGTACCAACTATGTGTGATGTTTGTTCATGTTAATCCCATTGGCCATCTATATGACGGACATCTTAATTTTTCATTGAGCTTTCCCCCACCCCATTTCATTCTTTATGAAGAATAGAATCTTCATTCATTTTGTAATTTCAAGCATCATCTGCCTGACAGTGATCTAAGTTGGAGAACAGAGGTCAACTGGACCTCAAACGATTCCTTTGCCGTTTCTCAAACTGGGGTGCTAAATGATTGCTGATTGCAGTGAACATCTGGAAGAGGAGTATTCTGTTGTAAAATGTTATTCAAATTATGTCCATCCTCTCCCCCTCACAGAAAGCTGGCAATGGCACACTGAGAAATCTTGAGTCCATAGTCCGACCACATTGCTAACTTAATGTTAAATATGCAACATTAACCTCTTCAGGTTATTGAGGAAGTAATCCAGTATGTCCAGGGTTCTGGTGGGTGACATGGCTCAGGCAGTAAGAGCAGTCGTCTGGCGGTTGGAGGGTTGCCGGTTCAATCCCCGCCCAGGCTGTGTCAAAGTGTCCCTGAGCAAAACACCTAACCCCCAAATGCTCCTGACGAGCTGGTTGGTGTCTTGCATGGCAGCCAATCGCCTTTGGTGTGTGTGTGCGTGAATGGGTGAATGAGAAGCATCAATTGTACAGCGCTTTGGATAAAGGCGCTATATAAATGCCAACCATTTACCATTTTCTTAAAGGTTTTCTCAAATAAAAAAATGTAATTTTTGCCCAATTAAACAGATCTGAGAGGTGGCTTATTGAGGAAGTAGTAATTAGTCTAATGTAATCTTGCAAAATCAAACAGGATCAGATTGTGTAGACTGAAATGTCCTTCAAAATAATTATAACCATTATCCTTGTCCGAGATTTGGCAGTGGAAGCTGATTTTACAGAAAAGATCTTTTCATATTCACTCAGTGGTTTCAATGTTGATAAGTCTGATCAGGTGAGTGGGATTCATCTTGCACGCTCACCTGGTGCTTCTGTCTCTGTCTCTGTAACTTCACAAGGGATGCGACGGGTGACGCACTGCAAAGGTAGGCCGTGCTCCTTTCCCTCTCCCCTCGATCCCCCAACGCAGCTCCCTGTGTTTCCAGTAGGCTTCTGCTCCATGCCAAGCCACAATTCCCTGCTGTAAATTCCAGCTATGCCAGCTTGACCAAGTTGAAAATTGAGCTGGTCTAGCTGGATATTAGCTTGTCAATCAGCATGGCCAAGCTGGTCATAAAGCTGGTCTAGCTGTGTATGAGCTGGTCAACCAGCTAGCGCTGGTAGCTTGTCTGAGCTGGTAGCTGGTCAATGACCTACAAGCTGTTTCAAAACATAGCTTGAGCTTGTCAAACTATGTCGAGCAGGTAGCTGGTCTGAAGTGGTCAACCAGCTACTAGCTGCTCCAAAACCAAGCTTGAGCTGTTCAGCAGGGTCTTGTCTTTTATGAACCCTGATTCTGCTCCCGCAGCTCCAGTGTCAGTAAGTCACATGTCCAATGCACAAAGAGCTGGCAGGGGCACGCAGGGAGAGGGAGGGACAGGTTTGTGTGTGAAAATAACCCACCCCCATGACCCCCTTAGCACTGTTCCCAGTAGACTTAGGAACACTTTCTCTAACATGGCTTGAAAATGATGTTAGCCTATGTGTGATTGTAATTGATGCCCTGCCGTGCTAGCTGTTTGCCTTTGTGGGGTGCTGTCACTGTTTGCTCACAGCATACCACATTCTTCGACCTCTGCTACCAGCGGAACCTCACTAAATGCTACCCACGTCACTTTCTAGTCACATGCTGGCTGTGAGTGTTTGCACTGCAGAAAAAAAGCGCTGGAGCTCTTATGAAGCACACCAAAGCAGTATTATCTCTGTATTAAAAGCTGGACGGAAGCATAAGCTGTCGAAGTATATAGAATCTAAAATTCCTAAAGAGGTCCTCTGGGACAATAATCACTAGATTTGAGCGTACTGCACTCACACAAATAAAGGTACCCTAGAAATAAATAATCAACAAATAAACCCAATAGGTACATAAAATTGTACCTTTTTTGGAAAACATATTAATTTGTACCCAAGGTGAACATTACTGTATCCTTGAAAAACGTTATTTCTGCTGAGAGTGCATGTTGAACAAACTGGCTCCATCAGTGGCTTTGGTTATCCATGGTAAGATCACCAAAAATTATTTTCCTTAGACTGAGGGCTTAGGAAACAATGCCTGCAGACTCATGGACCTTACTTACCTTATTAAGCCCTCAGTCTAAGGATAAAGCTTCTCTAGACATTATGCAATGCAAAATAATATGGACCAAGTGGAGAGGTGCCAATAATGTGTCAACACCCCCCCACTCCACACTGTTGTGCCAGATAGTTCTGTCCAGTGCTCTCCCTGTGCTTCTGTGGTCTAGTAGCAGTGGAGTCTTTGCAGATTTTGCCGTTTTTGACAATGACTTACGATACTCACTGCCCTCTCCCCAATGTCCACCCATCCCTGTTCCGTACCCCCTCACTCCAACTCCACCTAGTAACTGTCCAGATTTATCTGAACCGGCCACCAAAATGGACTGGAAGTTCTGAGGCCTCAAACCCCTACGCGGTACCTCTGGCAACCTCTTGTTTCCCCAACATCACCACCGATTCCAAGAGCACCTCTGACAAAGCCACGCCCCGGGCCGGAGGGAGCAAGGCCGCAGCATTCAGCCTGCCCCTCCGAAAAGGCCCCAGCTGGACCTCACACTCGCCCCATGACACTCCCAGCTATAAAAGCCCCATCAAATCCCCCAGCCAGTACTTTCAGATCTGTTACTAGCCTGTCTTTGTTCACATCAAAAAGAGAACTAAACAGTTCAACATCAAATTTTACGAATCTATTTAAAAATGTTTTGATTGTGTTTTTCAGTGCTGTGGTGTTTAATAACTTTCAGTGTAATTATATATTTTTTATTTTAACTTTAATTTTAATCCTCATCCTAACCCATATTATGTGATTAGAACTGAACATTCTAATGTTGATTTCATAAAAAAAAAGTTTTCCTTCTCCTTGCATGCTTTTCTTTCTCTTTTTTTGCTGTTAAATTATCCTTGTAAGCATGGCTTTTTCTTTCTCTTGATTATTTTAGTTTTTACTCATTCTGTATCCCTGTTCATGAGTTGCATATCATAACCCATTAATTCATTCAAATTCTAACACTCTCTTGCTTTTTATTCACATTACGCTGTCAGTAGTGCAAGCTGTTCCCTGGCTGTATTTTAAACATCTAATAAAATGTCTGCCATATTTATTGACTGAATCTGAAAATTCTTCTAAATTCATTGCCTGTTCACTGTTACTTACACAGTTAGAGAGTTACAGTGTTTCTACTGACACCTGACATTTATGCAGACATCTACTTTCAGTCTGCTCTAGTTTTATTGGAGGCATACGTGAGATATACTTTTGGACCTGTGTTCCTTTTTTAGAGGAGGGGTATGTGAAAATGTTTTTGAAGGGACGCCCCGTCACCATGTACATGCCCAAAGACCAAGTGGATTCCTACTCCTTGGAAGCCAAATCAGACCTGCCTTCGAAGAAGCTGAAGCTGGACTGGGTGTATCCTTTTGTGCCGCCATCTGTTCACGTGAACAGTTCCCATGTTACAACTTCCAAGCTCATATTTTACTGGTGAAATACATGCAGAGCCGCACTGACTATAACACTGATTGGCCAGACTGCCTTCTGACCTGACTCCCAGGTCCTCCCCCTAGGGGACTGTGAGTAGCTGTCACGTGTCAGCTGTTAGCTAAAAAGGCATCAGGTCATGCACTGACATCTGACCTAATTTTTCATCCCAAACACTCTCACACCTGAAGCAGTAAGCCTGAACTTAGCACCCTCATCCTGAAAAGTTTTATGCTAAACTGCATCCCTCAAAGCCATTCATACACACTACTCCCACTTTAAAGGCATACTGTGCAGGATTTCTAACTAAAATATATTATAAGATAACCATGCTCAGTCATGTCTGGGATGCACTGACAATCTCTGTCTTTAGCTGGGTTTGACATTTCTAGATTTATTGAAGATGGAATGTAGGTTTACTTACATTTATTTAAGTAAGTTTTTAAATAAATTGTACTTCTGGGAGTTGTTTTGTAGGAGGACCCATTTTACTTTAAAGGAAAAATTCTACTTTTTGGCTACATTTCTCACACTACCTTTTAAACTAATTATTTGTGTTCTGTTCAATTTGTTCTCGCAAAATAAAAAGCAGTAAAGTTCCGCCATACCTCTCAAATAGAGACACCCAAACACCCAAACAATAAAGAACAAAGCTCTCCGGAAATAATTTCTGTTCTCATCATCTCAGTGTATTCCAAGATAACAAGTCACTCCAGAGTGGATCTGTGCCGGTACTGGCTGACTTCGGACCAGAATTGGGGCAAAACTGACCTGGAGGCAACCGGTAGCAACCAGTTTATTTTAGTGCTCAAACAAAGGGGTGAAACTTTGCCTGGACAAGATGGCATCAATGAAAAAATATCATCAAACATTAGAGGATAATGTAAATGAAGGATATAACAAAAATATCAAATTTATTGACAGTTTGGATCCATACCTATTCCAAAACATGAGTGGATGTCAAATGTTGACAAATACCCCAGATCCCAAATTATAGAGAATTATTGTGAACCATTTGATTTTTACTCCAAGCCATTATACTCCAAAGCATTTGAAGAACTAACAAGCATCGAAGCTTTAAACAATTCCTGGAAGGATGAGTAAAGGTGAAAAATGCGAAGGAAATCATTGCTGTAGTCGCTGCTAGGGTAAGCAGTTTCAGTGCAATCCAAAAGTCTGAGACCACATTGAAAACCTAGGAGTTTGTATTCATGTAATCCTGGAAATAAACAAAGGATTTTGAAAAAAGTTACTTCAAAGCTTTGCAAGAACTACTTGAAGACCAAAGAAAGCAAGGAGTGCTGGACAATCCACAATCACCTGACCTCAACCCCATTGAACATTTATGGGGGCGCTTGAAAACTGACAAAAGCCAAGCATTCAGTAACATCACAAGATGCTCATTGGAACATTTTCAAATAATCGTGGGATAACATGAATTGTCATGTTTTGCATGTAGCTATTAAAGCAGAAGTTGGACATACCAAATACTAAGAAATTCTGAAAGATTTTTGAAAGATTAATCTTTTCACTCAAATTGTTATGCTGATAATATAATTAGTAATGAAATAGCTTGTATTAAATTAGAAAAGAATGCAAAATAGAACCATTTTCAACCATGGCTCAGACTTTTGGACCCCACTGTATGCATTTTTAAAATTTTGCTATTGACATTATATTGACATTGACAAGTTATCTATCACCACAAAAAAGTATTATCAACAATTCATTTTTTGCCAACCCTCCCATGGCAAGTCAGTACCCATGATTAGAAACTGACTATTATTCTAGACTCGCTATGTAATTTTCCCAGTACAAGCATCGGTACTGGCACTTCCCTTGCATTCTGCCGGAGATATAGAAACAGATTCAGTATTCTGCCGGCACGCACACAAACCTTCTTACAACAATTACAGCAAAGCATGATGATGATGCTACAATAGATGATGGATGTGGATGGTCACACAAGGCTGGAAGAGCACCCAACATGGTGGCTATAAGAAAGTAAAGTTAATTGAAAATAGGGTCAAATATTTTCATCTTGAAAATGGAACAAAAAGAAAGTGTGCTGTGCTAAATTGTGTTAGTTGTGGTTTTTAGTGTTCCCGATGCAGATCTGTAGTTGTGTTTCTTGACTAGTTCCAGATATGGGTACCGAGGACGGGACTGTCGATCCAACCTCTACCTGCTACCCACAGGAGAGACAGTGTACTTCATCGCTTCCGTGGTGGTACTCTACAATGTGGATGAGCAGCTGCAGAGGCACTACACAGGCCATACTGATGATGTCAAGTGGTAAGTGTGCGACTTACTGTGACCAGCAGCCCTGCAGGAGAGATGATTGACGGCATTAATCAACAGTATTTTCCCTCTTTTCACCATGCACCAGAAACTCCTCGGTTTAACTTGCCACTGACATGCTATCTGCACTAGCTGCAGATTAAATTTATCCATCCAACACAATGATTCCACAACTCAGCTGGTGGACTGCAGAATGAAAAGAAGCAGGGATCGGCAAGACATGCTTCAGAGCAAGCGATCTGGTATAATGAATAGAATAAAATACAATCGGGCATTATGGATACAATAAAAATACAGTTAGACACAATGAATACAATTGTTATGTACGGTCCAGAGAACCCAGACGCAGACCACAGGATAATCCAAAAGAGTAGTTTTAATGTCCAGAAGTCACAAGCCAAGAGATCCAAAACACAGCCAAAAACGAAAAGCAAAAGAATAGTCGAAAAAAACAAGCGAGAGGTCAAAATCCAGAAAATCACAGAGCGAAGGTACAGTAGGGCAAAAGCAAAGTCGAAGTCAAGGCAAAGGGGTGTCTTTCAAGAATCTCTATAACAAGGCTTACAAACAATCGGCACTTATCAAGATCAACGTTCTGACAACGAAGCATACAGAGACTGAGGTTTAAATACAAGAGGGAAGGTAACAATCTAGGCGGGGCAGAGAAAAAGGTGGGCTAAACAAATGGACAACAGGTGGGGAAACACAATAGGGTAATAACATAATAACGGGAGGGAGACGAAAACGCGGACTGGATGCACGAAACAAACATGTAAAACATACGGCTCCGGATTAGGGAGTAGACATTTGCATAGTTAGAAGACGTAGTGATAGTTAGAGACAGGTGCGAACACTTCGCTGAAACTAAACGAGTAATCAGGGATAGCATAGGGAGGCGGAGTTATAGAACAGTGCAGAAATACTAAGAGATAGCGTTAGTGAATTAGTTTCGTGAATATTTCTAAACTACCCAATAAAAGTGATTGTTAGTTAGTTAGTTAGACAGACAGTAAGTGTATTAATCGGATTAGTACTGTACAAAACCTAGATTAGTAGTAGTTAGTAAGAATCGTGCTTTACAACATTTAACTATCAAGAAAAAGCA
Organism: Conger conger; assembly: GCF_963514075.1. Classification (NCBI taxonomy): domain Eukaryota; kingdom Metazoa; phylum Chordata; class Actinopteri; order Anguilliformes; family Congridae; genus Conger; species Conger conger. The sequence continues at coordinate 45,772,034 of NC_083760.1, forward strand.
GGAAGTAAGAATCGAGAGTTTAGAAAAATTGTTGAACCCTGAAAACTACCGTAACCACCCGAATAGTGGGGCACGCAGACAGGGGAGTGGCTAGAATGATAAACATTCAGACGTAGACATAACAGGGGAGGACAATGAGAACTGTAATGGGAAAACATAAACCAGGTACTATGAGAAATGAATAATAAACAAGAATAAACATGAAAACAAACAGAACAAGTACAGAAACATTACAACAATAGAATACAATAAGGCATAATGAATACAATAGAATACAATAAGGAATTATGAATACAATAGAATACAATAAGGCATAATGAATACAATGGAATACAATAAGGCATTATGAATACAATAGAATACAATCAGGCATTATGAATACAATAGAATACAATAAGGCATAATGAATACAATAGAATACAATAAGGCATTATGGATACAATAGAATACAATAAGGCATTATGAATACAATAGAATACAATAAGGCATTATGAATACAATAGAATACAATAAGGCATTATGAATACCATAAAATACAGTCAGGCATTAGGAATACAATAAAAATACAATTAGGTCTAATAAATACAGTAAAACAGGGTGAAGGGTGGTTAATTTGTCAAAACATCGCACTCTGGTGCAAGAATGAGCCCCACAGTCTTTGATTGACCATGGCAGTTCCCCAGCTGTGGCTGGTTGATCCATAGGGCGATACGTAATTGGTAGGCTTGGTCTGTTCACTGCATGTCAAATAGACATACAAATGTCTTCTTATGACTGCCCTCTATGCAAACTGGAGTGAAAAATGACTGGTGACATCATATGTTTCAGAGGAAAACCGTGTCTACACTGGGATTCAAACCCCCAACCTTTTGTCATTCTACACATTTGTCAGAACCTTATCTACAGTACATTGCTACAGTGGATATATTTTTATTGAAACACCATGCATTAAACGAGGCTGAAAGTTGAATGTGATCCCAATGATTTTATTTAGGCTACTCACAGCATTCATGCTGGCTTCATGCTCATTTTTCAGGTTGTAACCAAAATTTTAGAATCATTCACATGTGGCATGATGTCTGGAAGAATGTCTGGAGCCAAGCGCAGACTCAGAACTGATGGAAAAGGGGTGTTTATTACAAGGACAGACAGTCCAGGTATAGAAGCCAACAAATAGGAACAACACAAGATAAGCAGTAATTGTGAAGGGACAGGCGAGGGTCAGAATCAGGGCAGACAGGGCACTGAGACAAGCAGGTGAGACGAAGTAAAGCAGAGGCGACGATCAAAACCAGGAGATCAGTTCGAGAAGAACGAAGGAACGGCAGGAACGAAGATGAGGCTAGGAAGTGGAGAAGGGTGGAGGACTGTGGGCTGGGCGAAGGGACTGGAACAGGACACCGGAGCTCGGAGCTGGCTAGGAAGCGGGACAGGAAAACATGGGAACAGGCACAGGGAAAACAAACGCAAGTTAGCAAGGCGTGAGAATGAAGGCAAGGAGCAAGGCAATCAAAAGGGCAAAGAAACAGGCATGTTTAAATACGAGACTAATGAGGAGACAATGAGGATCAGGTGAGAGGAGTAAAACATGAGGAAATGCAAATCAGGTGCGGGGGGCGTGGTGCACAAACAGTGCAACTCAAAACAAAAATGGAACACGGACTCAGGGAAATCAGGAAATAACTAGGGCATGGAGGCATGGGACGTGACAACATGAACTCAATAAGGTAGACAAGAACCTGTGCAATTAAAACTATGTTGTTTTTTTATCATTATGTTACGCATATAATACCAATACTGTAATTCTGTGATATCAAGCCTTCTGCCCACTAAAGAATAATTTAGTATTGGCCATTTGGAGACTGTTTGTTGCACAGCTAACATGGCTTTTTACATTTTAATTAGTCAGTAGCACAACCATGTAATGGCTGTCCGTCAGAATTGAGCGTCAATACAGAATGGAGACCTTGTGTCAGACCTCCAACTATGACACTTAGAAATGGCATATAGTTCAGACTTACGGTTTTGACATTGGCAAAATGTCTCTGGACAGCCAGTTAAATAGACAAATTAGACAGCCGCAATGCTACGAATTTTGTACTTTAAGGTGTTTATTATTAATGATGGAGGACGGGGCATTTAGGAGAAGCAGGAGAAATTATTAGAAGTATTGTTTTGTGGGTACTTGCTTATCTGGGTGTATGTAAATAATAAATACTTTGGGGTGAGTGATCCAAAAGTTAAAAAATGTGATTCATTATTTCATACATTATCTGCACATAGAAATGCCTCTGTTTTATGTACTGTACATAATAAATGGCATAGAAGCTGTAGTAGGTCTGAAATATATTATTTCCAGAGGTGGAAAGTTCAGGGGTTAGAAAGTCTTGCCATGTGTTTCTTCCAGCCTTCGGCAAGCTGATTTCACTAATTATTCTGCCTCATGGCTGAAGAATTGTGCTAATTATCAAATCCAGGTGGTTGTAACAAAACTTTACCTTTCTGAACTGGGATTTTATATCTCTGGTTATCTCAAATCTCTTTTGTCAGATTCACTGTGAGGGAGGTTTGTTTTGGAAGGAATTATCAAACGTCAATACAATTTTCTTTTAGCAGGGGTGTACTCATGTGTGTTTCTGTTTGTCTGTATTTGTCTGTGTGTGTTTATCTATTGTTTTTTGGGTGTCAATAGGGGAAGTGGTCTGTGTGTATTGGAGGGGGCTGTGTGAAACGGTTGTGTTAGTTCTGTGCTAGTGTTATGTTATGTGGGCAGGATATCTGCAGGTTTGGTTATATGACTGCAGTGGAGCAGTGTGAGCTTGCTCACTCTATACTCAGCTCTCTGGCCCTTTCTGTGTCTGTCTCTCTTCAGCCTAGCTGTCCACCCTGACAAAATCACCATGGCAACGGGACAGGTAGCTGGAACCTCATCTGATGGCAAAGTAAGAGGCTTATCCTTTTTCTAAGGCCTTGAGGCCTGCCCACAGACCAAACCCGACAGTGATATGTTCACAAACATAACCCTACATTAATCTGTTTACAAACACAACCCTACAGTCACCTGTTCACAAACACATCCCTACAGTGACCTGTTTACAAGCACAACCCTGCAGTGACATGTTTGCAAACACAGCCCTAGAGTGACCTGGGGCCTATATCTGGAAAGTATCAACTTAGTCGAGTGAAATCCAAGAGAGCCAGGTCAACAAATCCTAAACATCAGGACGCTGGTTATAAACTTGCCGTGCCAAGCCTTGAACGAAGTCCGAAGCTATCTGTATGTTAACATAAAAGGGGCACTGTTTGTAACAATGAGCCAATCGCACAATAGGTTTGCATCTTGCAGTGTAGCCTCTGTATTTCTGTCCATTCTGCAAACAGTGGTCATTGACAAATCCACACCTGACAGTCTGATCTCTTGGACAGATGTTTGGGGATTTTTCTTTATCATGGGCAGAATTCCGTCATCAGCTGTGGAGGCCTCCCTTGGCCTACCAGTCCTTTTGCAATTAATAAGCTCACCACTGCTCTCTTGCTTCATAATTATGTTGAAACAGTTGATTTTGGTAAGCTTAAGTTATAATGTCTCTAACCATTTTATCCTTGTTCTTAGTCTCATAATGGCTTCTTTGACTTTCATTGGTACAACTTTAGTCTTCATGGCCCTCAATAAACAGCAATAATAGTTTACAAAGGTGACTGAAAGACTAGGTACTGAGAGCTCTCTTATACTTGCATTAAGGAGGCAATTAAGCAACCTGAGCAAACACCTGTGAAGCTATGTGTCCCAAACGTTATGGTGTCTTGAAATGGGGGACTATGTATAAACACCATTGTAATTTATAATGTATAAAAATACCCATTAATAAAATCTGAGAATGTGGACTTTAGCCACATGTTTATTGTATGATTCCAAATCTAAAATTGTGGCAAATCAGAGGCAAATCAAGACATAATGGCTATTTGTCCCAAACATGGATGGATGGCACTGTAGGCCCCTGTTTGCAAACACAACCTGACAGTGACCCTACACTAACTGCACATAGTTGTTTTATTTATCGGAATGTGTTCTGAGAGCAGCATTAGATATGATCCAGAAAGCGAGGAGGTGGGATCATTTGCTTTAGGAAGTGCAGTCTGATCTCCCATTAAGACCTATCTTACACTTGCTTAACAACACATTTTTTCCCTTTTCGTAGACAAAAGACCACTGAAAGTCACAAAGAAATATATAGAACGAGAAATTAAGATTGCCCTTAACCAAACCCCCTGGAAAATATCATGTGCTATTATAAATATATTTTTTAAAGTGAGAGAAACAAAGAAAAAAGCAAAGGAACTGATAAGCCTCAAGCCCCAGTCTCCAACATCAGAGACCATGACACTAACCACCACCCTAAATTTGCAGGCAGCTACTGCTGTTGCCATTTGAGCTTACAAGGCTGTTTTCCAGGCATGTTGAATACCCCACCTCCTTTTTTTTGTTTAAGTGCCTGATAGAACCTTGTATAGGTATTGTTGTTTTTATTGGCTGTTGTTGTATTCTAGCTGCCAACAGTGGTATGCTAGTTTGAATGTTGATTGTACTCTTCAAGGGTTCTGAATTTCTGTATGTTTACACTAGGACTTGGAACTGTACTGTCGTCTCAGGTCTACTTTTGCACTTGTTCTTGTGATTGATTTGCACTTTGTTGTACGTCGCTCTGTATAAGAGCATCTGCTAAATACCACGTAATGTAATGTAATGTAGAACCAATCACAAGTAATGCTGCCCACATTCCAATAAATATAACACCTACGTGTACATTAACCTGACCAGAACAGTGACAGAAGCAGCAGCAGTTGTAATGAGTCAGGCTTTATGGATCTCCACATGGGTATTGTTGTGTTATCAGTGTCACAGTCAGACTTGGACCAATTATAGTGTTTTGTTTTGGAGAGCCCAGACTTTCAATTGGTTCAGGCAAGTGCATTATTAACAGCACATGGTAACTACAGCAAGGAAGATATCCACACAGGAGGCAAAATGCTAACAATATAATGGAATGCATTATCCTGGTTAACAAGGGCCAATTAGATTAGGTTCTGACCCTAGAGCTGACCTTGAAGCTACCTTTCAATATTTCTTTCAGTGATGTGTGGGGGGATTATGGCTTGACTCACCCAATGGGCTGGGCCACACACCTTGCTATATTTTTATATTTCACATGTTTTCAAGTGTCAAGGAATTGAGGTGCACAGCAGCATGTTAGCATGTTAATATAACTGTTAGCATGTTAGCCTAGCTCTAATAGCCTTTCTGTCCTGGCAGCAGCTGCCCCCACATGTCCGAGTTTGGGATTCAGTGAGCCTCAACACACTGCATGTCCTGGGCACTGGTTTCTTTGACCGCGCCTTGTCCTGTCTTGCCTTCTCTAAATCGGTGAGTTCCACTTAAAGATCTGTACTGTCCTCCCACCTCCACAACTTGCTCATTTTGCAGGCATCCACCTGTTGTTCAATCAGTGTTAATATCCTTTCCTGAGTTAGACCACTAGCTGTGTCTTTTGCCCTCGTAAAGTTTCGCTTTGTACACCGCTTAATGTCATGCCATCTTTTCTTTACATCCTCTACTGTTTTGTTTTATTATATCTACTCAATTCATTTTGTATGTGATGTTACCCTAAATTTGTGTCCTCTCTGTTGCTGTTCTTTTCCTATGATATCATGTGTTGTGAAGCTATATCTCATTGACCATTACATGTTTCCTGATCTGTAAATTTGCTTTCTTCACTACTTCTGCCTGGTTACTCCATATCAATTTCTCAGTGCCTTGTAATCTGGACATGTAACCTGCCCATATTCTGACAAATTTATAAAGGACTGGGCCGGTGACGGTTTTTTTCACTGTGCAATTTTCAATCACTTTGGTAACAGATTATATAATTTGTATCCACTCAAAAACTTTTTTTTTAACATTGATTTTAACTATGTTCCGCTAAGCATAGTAAAGGTACTATTCGCATTTAAATTGTTCATCTCTTTGGCTGCTTTGGTTTGAAAACTGCCCTATGCAGGTACGAGTAACTGCTCCTCCTTACCCGTACCAGCATAGTGTTTGCATGCTATGATTTTTCACCAAATGTACTGCAATATCCAGGTAGTTTTCAATTTTGGACACAGCTAGAGTGTTTGGAAATTGACTAAGCATAAGACTTTATGATACTACTCTAGAGCCAGTGGGAACATGAACATGTGTAACAGAAGGTGGGTTCACCCCATAGATGAACTGGGGAAAGTGAAGAGTATGATTCGTTTTTGGGTCTTGATCAGTGGGCACATTATATCACTTACTGTGAGTCACTGATGAGGGCTGTGGATTGAAACCCACTGCAGACCTACCGCAATTAATGACACAAACCTACTATGTTCATATCTTTGTAAATAAGAAAACCATCTATTTGTGGGGGTCTGAAGAATGTACCGTGCCTATGGAGAAAGATTTAGCGACAGAATCTGCCTTTCATTTCAGAATGGGGGCAGCACTCTATGTGTGGTTGATGACTCCAATGATCATGTGCTGTCTGTGTGGGACTGGCAGAGAGAAGAGAGGATGGCTGATGTTAAGGTAGGACTGTGTTGAATGCACTGAACAGAGGGTACATTTTTTCAATAAATCCATTTTTATTTGTATAGTGCTTTTTTAACAAAGGGGCTTTGTCACAAAGCAGCTTTACAGAGAACCAGCCCCCAAGAGCTTGCTCATTGCACTGTACTGAAGTGGGCTGGGTCAGAGCGGCACCTTCTTTGACAAATAAACAATATAAACTGAAAACAAGGGGCACACAATGTACTTGAAAGGATAGTCCCCTTATTTACAGTTTGTACTGTATATAAAACTATCGCCTCCCTTTTTGAAGTCTGTAGGTAAAATGAGCGTCTCCTTGTTTCTGTCCACTCCACAGTGCTCCAATGAAGCTGTGTTTGCAGCAGACTTCCACCCAACCGACACCAACATAATTGTCACTTGTGGGAAGTCCCACCTCTATTTCTGGACACTTGAGGGGGGCTCCCTTGTCAAGAAGCAAGGCCTTTTTGAGGTACAGTCCCAAAATGGCAGTCCATGATGCAATTAGCATAACATTGCTACAGTGCTATTGCTACAGTTCTATATAGTAGTGATATTACTCAATTAACTGGTTTTAGTTGTATATGGACTGATATTTAGATAGCATGGTCATAATGTTATGGTCATTATAGTAATGATTCTACCTAATATAATTTGCTCTGTGGTAATGGTGACACTATGCAGGTACTGGTATTATTATGTATAGCATACTCATGATACTCCATGTCACTGATGATATGGTACAAATAACTCTCTATGATTGTGATGTTGCCTTATTGTAGCAAAATTAGATATGAGGGGCTTGCCTGTCTGCGCAGGAGCCTCACGAGAATATAACCGAAGGCAGGAGCTTAGTGTAGTGAGCAGAGTACTGGCTTGCATGCACTCCAGTGTTTTATGCTGATTGATGCAATTCCTATTATGGCAAAATAAACCAAGCAATATTTATGTTTCTTACAGAAACAAGAGAAGCCCAAGTTTGTCTTGTGTGTGACCTTTTCAGAAAATGGGGACAGCATTACAGGAGATTCCAGTGGAAATATTCTGGTGTGGGGCAAAGGTAACAAAGAAAAGAGTAGCACCGTGGTACCACCGTAGCACCGTGGTTTTGTGGTAAACCCCAAACCTGAGAAATAAGAAAGCAGCTCTGGGAAAATTATGACTCTTTCGGTTTGATAACCTGCAAAAGCCTGCACTTTTAAGTTTAAGTTATTTTCAGTTTACAGAACAAAATCTAACCGACTAGAATGTATTCCCATGAGTTTTTCTTTTTCTCTGCTGCTTGGCAGTACTATAGTTGTTTTCATACTGTAGCTGGTGCTCTTTTCATAGCTGATGTCCATGTGTGTTTCTCACACGAAATGGGCGGTTGCCTATCCCAACCTGTCCACCCCACCACTTGCTCCTAACACCATGGAGATCACTTCCAAATCCTTGCCCCTCAAGAATGTTCTAAGCATGTGTCACCACTACACGCAGGCACCAACCGTATCAGCCATGCCATCCAGGGGGCACATGAGGGGGGCATCTTCGCCCTATGCATGTTACGTTGTGGCACACTGGTGTCTGGAGGGGGCAAAGACCGCAAGCTCATCTCCTGGGATGGAAACTACCAGAAGCTCCAGGTGATGGAGGTGAGGCAAGCTAAAATGACATGTACACCAAAAATAATAAATTCAGTCCAGGCCATGGTGGCGCAACAGGCTAAGATGCAGCAGACTTGCGGTTGCAGTTAGCTGCAGTTGCACACTGGGGACCGGGGTTCGATTCTTGGTCCTGCCAAAAAGCCAAGTTTGGCCGGCTCACGTGGAGCAGCATAATTGGCTCGCTGCTCCTGGGGGAGGGACTTGGCGGGGTTAGTAGATCGCCGCACAAAAAGCACCTTGGGCACAGTTACCAGCATGTGGTGAGACGGCTTGAAGAAGATGTGTCGCTCTCGTAGGGTCGCCGAGGGACGGGGTGTGGGCGGTGTATCTAATACTAGCTCTAATTGAATTAGACGGGGTACAACTGGCTACCAAATTGGGAGAAAAAAGGAAAAAAATAAAATAATACATTCACTAAGTAGCAGTGGAGGAATTTTGGCTAGCATTTGAGCTAAAGATTAAAAAATATATCTGTGTGGCCCAGGGTGGTTACTTACTCAGTTTCATAATTCATCTTGATGTGCTTTACTCAACAAAATATTGCATTTCCTTTCTTCTCTGTAGAGCTCTCTGTAGAGCGAGCAACAGGTTGTGACTGTAATTAACTGTCACAACATTACATTAGTGTTAATCACTATCCAGAAAGACAGCCCAATGAAATGTAGAGATCATATTATCTTCTTATTGAATGTGCCACAGAGGATGCTTTGTGAGAGGTTGGAAATGCTGTTTATGTATAACTAAACTAATTGTTTTAATGAGCTTGGAGCTGGTCAATTATAGAGCTTGTACTGTAGTTACCGTTACGCAATTGCCCTGCTGAATTTATTAGGATTCATTACATTACATTACATTATTTAATTTTTTATTTGTTTGTTTGCTTGTTCATTTAATTTCAGTCATTTGTGAACTTGACTATAAACTAATCATTTTACAGTCACTTGAAAACCTCAAGAGACTAATTGCAAGTAACAACCTCAGGGGCTTTGATGTTCATTTATCAATCAGTGATAAATTTATCGATCAGAGAAGCACAATGTGATAAGTGATCTTGAATGAGCAGTTTGATTGATCAGTGAGAGGAGGTACAGTAAATTGAGAAATGTAGTCGTATGTTTTTGCTCCCTTTTCCCTCTCAGATACCAGAGCTGTATGGCCCGGTCCGCACAGTAGCAGAGGGCAAGGGCAACAGTGTGCTCATCGGCACCACCCGCAATTACATTCTACAGGGCACTTTATCTGGCGACTTCACCCCCATCACCCAGGTGAGACAATTTGGGACAGGTGGATTATGATGGCCCTGGTCTCTGGGTGTCTCAGGCTGTTAATACACTCGTTCTCAGCAAAAGCATGAGCCCTACGAATGGGTGTTTTAGTCCTGATCGCACCACTGTCGGCTATGGCTGGAGGTCTGCATTGGCGGGGCAACGATTGTTTGGAATGATATAGGGCAGTGGTCCTCACTCCTGGTCCTAGAGTGCCACAGGGTGTGTTGTTTTTTGTTTTGACCTTAATGTCAGCTTACGATTCAAACCCAAGAAACCAGGTAAGGTGAGTTGAATGAGTAATTACAAAACCACAAACAAAAAGTGAGGACCACTGATATGGGGGAATAATCAGTATTTCCATTGGTCTCATTGCTCTATAGCGGCCACTACTGGTCAGATCAGGCACTGCCGGCTACACAAACTGAGAATACACTGACCACTGAATACACTGGAGTTTTCCTCCAACAACCTGGGCAGTGTGTGACTGGTGTGACTGGTGGGGCTGAGTTTGGGGTTGGAAAAAATTGGGAAACCTGGGGAATAAAATATGAAATGTATTTATTTAAATGGCCTTATACTTATTAATAAGTAATGTGAAAGTAATATACAATATACTGGTAATCAGTCAGAGTCACTCACTGCAAGAGGAAACGTATAGGTAGATACCAAGCTGAATAGTCAGTGTGCAGGTGGAGCATGTGAGGAAATGTGGTGGGTCACTGTAGTGCTACAGAAGTTTGCCGAAATCTGCTCGCAGTATTGTCCCCATTCCCTCCCAGGGCCATACGGATGAGCTTTGGGGGCTGGCAGTCCACCCCTGGAAGCCCCAGTTTCTGACCTGTGGCCACGACAAGCATGTGAACCTGTGGGACTCCTGCACGCATCAGCCCATCTGGACCAAAACCATGGAGGTACAGGGGTGATTGTTAATGTGGATAATCTTTTTAAACAGGATTGATATTTATTAATGGTTGATGTGTTTTTAGCATTGGTCATATTTCTTGCTGGGGGGGCTTTTAAGGGGTGATGCTTGTTAATGGGGCCATTTTACTTTCATTACAGTTCATTAGCTGACACTTTTATCCATAGTGACTTAGAGTTGATTAGACTAAGCAGGGGACAGTCCCCCCTGGAGAAACGTAGGGTTAAGGCTTCAAGGGCGCAACAGCTGTGCAGATCTTATCGTGCCTACTCCAGGGCTTGAACCACCAACCTGCCGGGTCCCAGTCATGTACCTTAGCCACTAGGATACAGGCTTGGAGATGATATTCGCTTGTAGGGTGATTTTTAAGGGGGCAGTTATAATTGCGGAGTTGATGGCGTGACATTGTTAATGGGCTGATCCTGTGGTTTTTACCTCAGTTGATGTTTGTTCCCTTTTTGGACAGGATGCTGCTCAGTCTGCAGGATTCCACCCCTCAGGAAATGTGGTTGCCATAGGAACACAGACAGGGAGGTCAGGACAACTGTTGCTTTTACCATCCAGCTGTCACCTTCTCAACCTTGTCCATCTGCATATCACACTTCACATCCCACAACTGCTCACCGCCTCTGCATCCACCCTTTCATATATCATCCTGTCTGTCTCACAAGTCATCGTGTGGGAATTTCTAATACAAGGCTGCCATCTGTTGGCTACTGGGTGTAACACAGGAAACCGATTTAGACAAGCCCACTCAATTATATCCTTGTTTTATTTGGCCTGTATTTTTAACCCTAGATGCATGTTTTGAAAGACTAATTGACAAATTGAATACTTTTAAATCATTACATAATTTTGAAGACTTTCACATGAATAGGTACTTAATTGTAATAACTATCATGGGCTTATCCATGACAGGATATACATCTATTATCAAAATCATTTAGAAATATAAATAAATGTAATTGTATATTTGCATGTCTACCCCTCTATTGTTTGCTTTATTACCTCATGATAAATGTTTGCCATGGAAGTGTGTGCATGTTGGGTGTCTGTGTCCGTTTGCCTGTCATTAATGGGAATTCTCTTCTTGCTCCATCACACAGATGGCTTGTTCTGGACACTGAATCCAAGGACTTGGTCACAGTCCACACAGATGGGAATGAGCAGTTATCTGTAATTCGCTTTTCAGTAGGTCAGTCTTCTGCCTCTCCAGAACTACACGGGCACAGCTCCAACACACAGTAATTCTTATGATGAATTTCTCAAGCTTTTTTCGTATGAAGGGCTTGTACGAGTGTGCGACATCAAATTCAACAAACCCCTCTAACTTCAGAAAACTATCCTAAATGAAGATATATATATAATACAGTATATCCAGTACCGTGGTTCTGTCAGATAGATGGCCAATGGGATTAACAAGAACAAGGAATGTCTCATGTAATCGGTACCTGATTGGGTGGACTGCGGTTCTTAGTTTTTTTGGCAAAACATAATTATATTACTGACCGTTGATAAACTTTATGATATTCCTTCTAAACAGTCAACTAATATACATAACATTTGAGGTGAGAAATAAGCAATGCAGTTGCTGAATCTTGATTGATATTTGATCTGCAATGCCTAGCTCTCCATTGGAAATGAGTGGGATGCGTATTTACATGATTTGTAGGACAGGTCGGGACCACTCATAAATGTTGTTCATACCTAAGAAAACATTTTAAATATGACAAAATTGGTGAATGGACCGATTAAGTTCTTTAATTCACTAATACAAGAACCAAAATATTTGGTTTAAATTAGTTTGTACACGTCCAAAGCCCAATGTATTTATTGATGTCAAAACCAGGGACACAAAATTATTAGAAATTATTATATTATTTATTGATTTAATTTTAAGAAGGAACTGCCACAGTCTTGAGTGCTCATCGGTCAACATGCATTCCAAGCCAGATGGTATTATCTATAATTACATGGCTAGGCTCTAAGTCAGTGTTAAATGTTTGCATGTAACTCTATACCCCCTAAAGCAGGGGTCCTGCAGTTTCCCAAGTTCTTCATATAACGAATGACCTCAGAGCTAAGGAAACTCATGCTGTGTAAAGGCCTTAATGAGGGAATTTAGTTTATCACGGGTAAAAAAAATAATAAATAAAAAGTAATCTCATTTTTTCATATTTGAAGTGCCAAGACAAATGGTAAGGACAAATGTATAAACTGATGTAAAAGATGAGGTTACTGAGATAACTGATATATTTATGTTTTTTCCCATTTGGTTTGTTTGAATTTATTTTTCTGAACCCTAAGTATGTTTGCCCTCTATATTCTTTTCCTTTCAAGTGTTTTAACCATTGGAAAGATTTAATGATTTATCCTGTTGAAATGTTATTAGACATATTTTAACCATTCCATGAATGGTCTGTTTGATGCCTGAGATCTTATGTTCATGCTTTCAGATGGCAATTTCCTTGCAATTGGGTCCCATGACAACTACATCTACATCTACGCAGTGGGTGAAAATGGCAGGAAGTACAGTCGAGTGGGAAAGTGCTCAGTGAGTGTCCTTCTTCTAACTGTAATATTACTGCAACTGTAGTCAGGGCATAATGTTTGGGACATATTATTGTTATGTAAATGAAAGTAGTTCTTCTACGTATATGTCTTTTTTTCATATATCATTTACATGCAATGACCGCTTGAATTCTATCACCCAGAGACATCCCCAGCAGTATGTTTGGGATAATTGCCTTGCTGTAGGATGAAGTGCCATCCAATGACTTTGGAGGCATTTGTTTGAACTTGAGCAGATAACATGCTTCTGTACATTTCAGAATTACATCATCATTAATGTTTTCCATGGAAGTGTGTGGGATTGGGTGTATGTGACCAGCTGCTGCAATCAGCAGTTACCGCCCTGACTTGAACCCAATAGAGATGGTGTGGCAGGACCTGAAATGCAGATCATGGTTGGAAGCCTGCCAATTTCTGCAAAAGAAAAGAGTGGGTGAAAATTTCTCCACAGCGATGTGTAAAACTGATATCAAATTGTAGGAAGCATTTGATTGCAATTATTAATTACATTATTACATTAATGGCATTCGGCAGATGCTCTTATCTAGAGCAACGTACAACAAAGTGCATGTGCACATGTGCACTATTCCTGCGAAAGGTGATACAACCGGTTTTTATGTTTAAGGGGGGGAATTACTTTTTCACAGGAGTGATGTGGGTGTTTGATGTTTTTTTTAAATCAGCGATGACTGTGGCAGCCATACATGCCAAAACCATAACACCTCCACCACCATGTTTCACACATGAGAGAGGGTACTTTGGATCTTGGGCAGTTCCTTTTGGCCTCCACATCTTTTTACTCTCACCATTACTCTTATACAAGTGAATCTTGGTCTCATCTGTCCACCAGATATTTTTTCCAGAAACTCTGCAGGCTCTTTTTGGTACCTTCTGGCCATGGTTAATTACATAGATTTTTTGCATCTAGCAGTGCAGCTACTGTATTCTGTTTGTGATGTCTTCTGTGGATGGTAGTCTTTGAGACATTCACACGTCTATAAAGGCCTATATATATATGTATGTATATGTATATGTATGTATATGTATATAAGTTCTATAAAGGCCTCCTGAAGAATGTTTCTGATCTCTAAAAGCTGAAAATTGTTTGCTATAACAAATTTAAAATTGTGATCAGTATGTTTCTGTCCCAAACATTATGGAGCTCACTGTATATGCATCCAAATGTGACCCACCAATATGTCAACCCACAAATGATCATGTTACTATCCATTTAGATGCAGAATCTCCCTTAAAGATATAGTCTTTCAATATATTTTGTAAATAGTCTCATTGAGGTCTCAATACCATCTCCCAGGGTCATTCCAGCTTCATTACCCACATGGACTGGTCTGTGGACTCGCAATATCTCATGTCAAACTCAGGAGACTACGAGATCCTCTATTGTGAGTATACTTAATGCAGCACTTTTGGGTCCCAACAGGTAAGTTATCAGTTGGAATGATTAGCTGTAAGCTGTCTGGGGCCTAGACGTAGCAGAGATGAGAGATCAGGGGTCTGTAGAGCGATGGACCCAGTAAAGGACTAGATTGTCAACCGGAAACTTGCAATCTTAATTGCTAGGTAAGATATTTGTAAGTAACAGCTGCTTGAATAACATTACCTTGTCTGAGTGAAGGCATGTTCGAATTGATGCACAATGTAGTAATTCTGATACTGTGAGATAAATGCTGTAGTGTGACACTGATGGGGTCCCTCCCCTACAGGGATCCCATCAGTGTGTAAGCAGGTGGTGAGTGTGGAGACAACGCGGGACATCGTCTGGGAAACCTGTACCTGCACCTTGGGCTTCCACGTCTTTGGTGAGCATGACTGACGTGAGCATGTGACGATTTATATTTGCGAAAACCGTTAAGTTGCTGCTTCTTGGTCAGTTCTTATCTGATTCATCTACAAGGGTTCACGTTTTTATCTATGTGGTCACTTCTAGCACTTGGAACTGTACCTCTCTCTTGGGTTTTCAGCACACTTGTCCCTGGTTATAGTTTTCTAAGTCACTCTGGATAAGAGTGTCTCCCAAATGCCTGTACTGTAAAAATATAATGACCGTACCCCAACCTAACCCTCGCAACACACCACACCACCCCATCCCACCCCACCCCACACACCAACACAGAGATGTAAATGTTAAATGGCAAATGTTGGCATTTATATAGCACCTTTATCCAAAGCGCTGTATAATTGATGCTTCTCATTCACCCATTCATGCAAGGAACCAGTCTGTCTTGCTCAGGGACACTTCGACACAACCAGGGTAGGAATCAAACCGGCAACCCTCCGACTGCCAGATGACTGCTCTTACCACCTGAGCCTATGTCTCCCATAATGTGTGTGTTTAGCTGTGGTCATCTCTCTCTCAGGGCTGTGGCCAGAGGGCTCTGATGGAACTGACATCAATGCTGTGTGCAGATCCAATGAGAAGAGACTTCTTGTCACTGGTGATGACTTCGGAAAAGTCCATCTGTTTGCGTACCCATGCTCACAGTTTCGGGTAAGAACCTGCCTTGATTTGGAGGGGGGGTGGCAGTGGGTGGGGGGATAGGTTGTGGAGAGGGGGTGAAGGCCAGGAAGGACGAAGTGATAGCGTCTAAATCTGTTTCACTCTTTGTCCATTTAGGCTTCGAGTCATGCGTATGGCGGACACAGCAGTCATGTGACCAATGTGAACTTCCTATTTGATGACAGTCACCTGATCTCCACTGGCGGGAAAGACATGAGCATCATGCAGTGGCGAGTTACATAGGAAAGCCACCGGGGGGAGACATTGAAGGAGTACTCTCCAGAAAAGGGGAACTGGCCCAGAATGCCCATATGGGAGGGACATGGAGCTGAAAGAAACATCCTGAAAACAGCAGGTTGATGTGATGGAATCCCCTGTTAGTCCCTGGTTTACCCTATTACTTCGGCATATTACTTATATTTCACAGCTCAGGAATCCAGCGCTGGCATTTGAAATTCTCACAGCTCTGCATCATTGCAGCACACCATTCCGCAAACGAAAACAGTCCTTCATACTCACTAATTTGCATGTATTTCACCAAAATACTGTATAATGTGCAAACTATACTTGTGTTAATGCCATTTGAGTCCATAATCACAGCTGGCCCTTTCTTGTCTAGCCATAATGCCATTCACAGTCTGTAAATAACTGTTTTTCTGTGTTGCTGATCATCAGCATTGTTCATCAACGTCAATTGTTTATTGTTGCTGCCACCGCTTGGCAACTGCACTGTTGCACCTTTCAGTCACATGCCCTTACCCATTTTCTCTTTTTTTAATTCCCAAAGATCAAGCACAGTGTGTGTGTTTTTTTATTAGGAGTAATAGCAACCACATTTGGAACTAGTGCATGCACCTTCTGCATGAGAATGCCTTTTTACTTTTTCAGATTGTTTTGTACTTACTTAAAAACATTTCTCCAGAACCAATGTGTGGCTACCAAGAGAGGGAAACATTTACACCAAAAGCAGTACAATTAAAGAGTAGAATGTTTGAGTTAAGCTGTTGCACTCTTTGCTTTTACAAATACATTATACTCTAGACAGTCTTTGATAAGAATGACTCATTTGGTGTTCCATATTCATAAACAAACACATATTTTCAAAACACATATCTAAACAGGAGGTTGTGATCTACCAAACTGAATTATAACATAGTTATATGGGTGAGAACTACCACTATCACAGACATTTTCATGTCTTATTTGGCATTGTCACTGCTTAAAACCATGATAGCAATGACATGTTATGAACACAGGGCATGCACATATTCATGCATATATTCAGCTTTTTCATGAACTCAGCTCATGAAATATTACACATCTCAAACAACTTGTTTTTCATTTTTCTCCCCAACTAGGAAATTACAGTACAGTATGTTCTGTAACAAGCTGCAGAGGATGTCAAACATAAACCGTTTTTCTAACCTAAGCAATGACCTTTAATTGTTTTGTTTCTGAAAAGAATCTGAGCAAAAAAAAAAAAGTTTGGCCATGACCAGAATTAGCATATTCTTATGCATATAAACTGTCAGAAGTGACTGATGCCATGGCTAGTGAGATGCAGGATGTGTTGTTGTCTAAGCTATGATGATCTACTTTGGAGGGTTATTAATAAAATAGGAATCCTTGAAGTTGTATGTCAGGAAATAGAAGGACATTTTGGGCGAAAGTGGATAAATGATTGCAATGTGATGTTTACAATGGGGAATGTATGTAGAATGATTAAATGGTTAAAATGGTAGCTTCTGTTATGATTCTAATCACAGCTTATCTTTGTTTGAAAATAAATATGGATTAAATTCAATTAACCTATGTGTGCTTATTATGATCCAGAAAGGTATATAGACTCTGCACACACACAGACACACACACAGACACACACAGACACACACACACACACACACACACACACACACACACACACACACACACACACCACACACACACATACACACATTTGTATTGTGTAGATCACAGGTTCTTAAATATCTGGACCAAATTAGAAATGTAGTACTTTATGGGGTCCTGTCAAATACTAGCTTAGCCTAGTGTACTACAGACTCATTCTAGGAGAAACCTCATGCACTCATGCGACCCACTGGCATAGGTCATATCCGAAGGGCATATTCCAGTTTTCATGAGGAAATACTGTCACACTTTTCAGACGCTTTTTTTCCCAAAGTGACTAACAAAAGTGCTGTTAAACATGGTCATGTTAAATTCACAGCTCCTTTATGGCTACTCAAGAAGTACAAGCAAAAGCATTTTTTTTAAAGTGCTTCCAGGTCCCTTATATAAATATCGTAAATAACAGGTCCTTGTTTTCATGCATTGAATATATCAAATATGTCACAGATAGGATCATTAGGATCATTCCAATGGTCCAAAGAATTGTGGTGTAATTATGCAGGGGTGGGGTGATTGGGTCCAATATGATGTGTCATCATGGGGCCAAAAATCTAGCAGTTGGACGACTGTCCAACTTGGCAGTTTGCCCCAGATGCTGGTGAGCTTGCAGGAGTACTATCATTCTTGCATTCTAATTCTAGGATATTCATCTAACTTGTGCAATTACATTACATCACATGTCATATCAAAGTGACTTATAGTTGACCCCTGGAGCAATGTGAGGTTAAGGGCCTTGCTCAAGGACCCATCATCTGTGCAGACTGGGACCCACCGACCTTGTCATGTACCTTAACCACTATGCTACAGGCTGCCCTACTATAGAGCACCAGCTCTATTACAGCTGGTTTTGGTGGTGGTGGCTGTGTTGGGTGGGGTGGGGGGCTCCCTTTTTACTACTTCAGCTCCTGCCTCCCTAAAAGTCTGTGTATGGGCCTGTTCTGGGTTATGCTTTGGTAGCCTAGCCCCTCAGGACCCATCTATTTCTAAAAAGCAAAGCAATTTTGCAGGTGGCAAGGCATTGTGGGAAACGGGAAGGCTGTCTGTCTCTTGGGATGTCTCATCTCATCACTCTCTCTCTTGCACTTGGATGTTTGCAGTGCCATAATATTTTTGCATTTGGTAAAATGTGTCTCCAGCTTACTTCAAATGTCACCATCGGCCTACAACCATTACTGCACTTTAACATATTCTGTTACTGGTATTTATGACAGCGACAAAAATAGAAAGGATTTCACAAACTAAGAAAAAAAACTTGGACTACAGTGGGCCATCCTATGTATAGTTGCGGCGACATTTTAGATGGACAAAATTAGAACGAAATTATTTGGTTTATAATTAAGTAAAAGAGTAGGTCACCTCTCATTTACTAAAGAATCAAATAGGGCAATGTTATCACGAGCGCATTTTTTATTTTTCAAAAAATTGCCCAACTGACGGTGAAACACGGAGTCCATTGTCCGTCGCCAGTGGGCATCAGAGAGGCAGTTATATTGCGTGGAATCACAAGGGCTTGCTCTCTCTTCCAAACACTAAGGAGAAGAAGGAAAGATGGCAACTCTGGAACAGCTGTCACCCACAATGTCCCGTCATTTCAAGCAGACAGCAGCCAGCATCGCTCAAACATGGAATTGAGGAGACTCGCAAATCGCGAGAGCGAATGGAATGCAAACTGGCTACAACTCAACGCGAAACCGTCGGATTTCCTGTGTAGTGTTTCAGCATCAGCAAACGACTAATAGTGAATTCCCTGACTGTCACAATATAACACACAGCATTAATGTAGTTTTCATATATTTATTAATATTACAACATTGACACTGCGCTCAAACCTGCCCCGAACAGCTTGAGCGGAAAGCCTAGCAAGTTTTTCAACGTTTCATTCCAAAGGGAAAGGAAAATGAGGTAAGCAACAGAGAAGCATGCGTTTGCTCAGGCACGGTCACAGTAATTAATCAATGTGAGATAGTATTTGGATTTTACTAGCGGCACATGCAATTAAATTACACATTGACATTTTTATGAAACATCCTGTAAGATAACCAAAGGTGGGCGGTGCATTTGGTGGGATTTAGTTACCTGTCCTTCGATGAATAGAAACTGATTTTGCCCAGTGATTGTTTAGAGCCCTGGACGTAATGGAGAGCTAAGAAAACCGGCATGGTGTTTCTATATTTATTTCTCAAGGAATCTTTACGATAACATGCAATTGTTTTCCCCGTTTAAAAATAAAAATCCAAATACGGCAAGTTTCTTAATGCATTCATATTTGCTGATGTATCAATTTTGCGCACACCTCTATTTCTGATGAAAGTGCTGCAGAATGATCATTCAGTAGAATTGAGTGTGGTCGAAATGAATAGGGAGAATGTCGTCATGGAAACGAGGCTACGCATCTGTCGGTAGCCATGCATAACTTTTTAATAATGAAACGTACAGAACATAACAGAACATCAGAAATCTGTCCCAAAGAATCGCCGTAAGGTCATTACCTGCATGCTATTAACTAATTCATTGAGCCTCCGTATTATTATTATTATTATTATTATTATTATTATTATAATTATTATTATAATTATTATTATAATTATTATTATTATTATTATTATTATTATTATTATATAGTGGTGACACATGGAGAATGAGTCACGCTGAATGTCAGTGGGATATAGAAATACTCAAGTGAGTCATTATATAGGTTAGTAGGTGTGGAACATCAGTGTGTGAAATACTGAAGGTCACTTGGCTGAGAAGAGAACTCATGTACATAGACAATCCCTGTCTCTCCAAATCCAAGCCTCTTTTCCCAACTGTCACACTGATAACACAGATAACACAGTTGTTCCAGGGGGGTGGAAGACTGTGAAAGCTGGGGCGGAAATGTGCTCATGGCACAAAAAATAAAGCTATGTAGGATACAGAATTTGTAGCTTCATTTAGAGGCAGTATCTAGGACCCAGTCAAACTTAAATGCACAACTGTATTAGAATCAAAGCCTTTTGGCTTGCAAACAATCTACGACTTCATCCTAGACAAACATGACTCCAGGGTACAGAAATACACCAGAAATCAGATACAGTCCAGTAAACATGTTGTGTTCTTCTGACCTCATCTGAACCTAGTGTGTCAAGCGCAGTTCAGCAAGTCTCTGTATTCTGTGCACAAGTGCAATGCGCTGTCCACTAAAGGAAAGTAAATGTCATACATCTACTGTCTTATTATTCCTTCCAAATGCGTGTTTCATTTCAACAGATTTCCTTCTGTGAAAAGTGGCTATATGTGATCTATAAAGCTCTGTTGCATTCTTTTCCATGGCAGGCAGTGTAATTCTGCCAGCCTTGACCTCACTGTTAGGAGATGTCTTCCAGCCATGTGAGCCCATACTTAGCCAGGTGAAACTAAGTGTCTCTGGCAGCATGACAGCTTACTGCTGAAACTGCTCAGTGTGCCACCTCCGTACAGGGGACTAATGCTGGCTTGACAGCTGGAAAAATCCACAGTTTTGAAAATAGCTTGAGAACATATACTGTTGATGTTTTTTTTTTATCATCTATCGTAGGTTGGAGCTAAGCTTCAAAGCTTCAAAAGCTTCCTACCCTGATGGCATTGCTTGTTCTAAGGTCAACTGCATTTCATCAGAAATGAGTACTAATGGAATATTGACTTCATGTTTGTGTGTGAATATACATTTATTTTAAGACAATTAAACATATATTTATTTTGTATAATTAAGAGATGGTCAACTGATTTTTATCAGCCCTTTATATTCAGTTCTGCCATGGTTAAAATGCTGTTCTGTCATGATTAAAATGGTGTTGTAGCATGATTCGAATGCGATTTATTTCTTCAGTAAAAGAATGTTATATATTAAAATCCACACAGAAGTGTTTAAGTAAAAACAACATCCATGTTCTACAGTGGCCATCTCAGTCTCCAGACTTAAATCCCATCAAAATCCTGTGGTCTGAACTGAAGAGGGGGGTCCACTAGTACAAACTGAAGCATATCTATGATTCAGAAAAGTTCTGCATGGTGAATGGTGAAAAACCCCTCCAAATATGTTCTCTAAACTTATCACAAATTCATTCTGGAGCCCACTGTAAAGAATGGTTTGTGTCCCAACACCAGCTTCTTTCATGAAATGCTACAATTGGCGACATTCTGCTTTGGGTAGGAGCTGATCTCTAGCTCAGTAGTAACATTTGCTAGAAGGTTTTTAATAAAACTTAAACGGTGAGTGCATCTGCAGATCTCCATGAGCAGAAGCGAGCCTGACTCTAAATGGTACAAAGTTAAACATAACACATTTCTTCAAATTTTAAGGCACAATGACTTTTTATTTTTACAGTTTCAAAATAATAAAAACAGGAAAAAGGCCCTGTGCAAAAGTTTGGGAGCCCTGCCAGTTAGTACTTTGTAACTCCTCCTCAGGCAAATATAACAGCTTGTCAACCCTTCCTGTAGCCAGCTAAGAGTCTTTCAATTCTCCCCCTTTCTTCCTGACAGAACACCTATATCTCAGACATATTTTATGGCCTCCTTGCAGGTATGGCATGTTTGAGATCTCTCCACAGATTTTCAATAATATTCAAGTCTGGGGAATGTGGTGACCATCAGAAAACCATATGGATCATTGTCTTGCAGGAATACCCAACCTCTCTTCAATTTCAATGTCTGGACTGACCTTCAAACATTCGCCTCTAGAATGTCTTTATATTTGGTGCAATCCATTCTTCCTTCCACTAGCACAATATTTCCTGTGCCCCCAGCCCCAAAGCATAATGAATCAACATTTTGGCACCCTACTGTAATTACTACGATCAACAGGAATTTATATAGAATTACGGGGTGCATGTATTTAGCATTCTCCCTGGCAATGTAAACAACATTAAAGTGAATGAAGTAAATGGATACACAAACTATTTGGCATTATTCAGTCTGGAAGATACATCAGTGAATGACCTCAACTGCAGGTCTGCTTGATGAGAAGAAGATTAAGGCTCCAGCTTAGTCTCAATGATAGAATTAAGTAGTTAAAGTAATGATTTCCTTCTATAAACTTAGCACAATCCTGGATACAGATCTACTTCAGTTCAGGTCTACATTAAATAGAAATACTAATTCAGCATCTGTAAGAGCATTGGCCCATTATGAAAAACGAACTGAGCCAAGTCATTTTTATTAATCAACTGAGAAAGTACAAAATATTTAAAACCACATGTCTCACTAGTTGCTATGAACCTAAGTGACCAAACTGTAATTTGGTTTTAATGTACACGTTTTAATTCTCCAATTCAAGTTTTTGTTTATTAACAAATAATTCCAAGGCATTATTTTATATCAGGTATTTTTGTGTCTTATTGAAAATTGATGTTTCAGTATGGAGATATTGTTTCGTCACTTTTTAGCTTTCCTAGCATTTGCTGCTTTACACTTGATTAGAAGCTGCTGAACAATTATACTAAGGCTCTACTCATTCACACATGCTATCCACTATTAAAAGGGGCTGTGCTGTAAATTGCACATGACTACTTCCTTGTCTCCATAGCAACCACAGAGGACACAGGGTGGTGCCGGGGGATGACCTTATGCCTTCAGAGTGTGCCTGTCTTCTCTCGGCTTGGCTTTAAATCAGTCAGCCAAACCAAGTCGGGGTGTACACTGAGCAGGGGCATTCAATCATATGGATCTGCAATACATTTAACATCAATGTGATACTGTGATAATGTATTTGAGAGCCACTTGTCTCTGTGCCCACACTGTGCCATTGTCTTTACTATAGTGCATGTACAGTAGCATTCTGGCTTTCACAACAGATGGTTTTATATGTGGAAGGAATGGAAGGGGGTTTGCTGCAATGACAATGTTGGTCTTTTCATGTGACATGCACAGGAACATTTGAATCGAGGGTACAAATTGGGAGCCCTCCTGTCAAGGCCCCTGCATTTCTGCATGGTCTATGTAGGAAATGAGAGGTGTGTTTCATATAGGGGCTGACGAGTTGTTTGTAGTTCATATACTGATTGATGGGTGTTTTTTTTGTTGGGACTGGATTATACTGAATGCAGCTTGGGAAATCTACTTTTATGTTGATAATGTAGGCTTTCCCTTAGAGACAAGTTGTACTTACATGGAGAACCTTACCCAGCCCATCGTTCATTTACTTCTATAAAATCTTTGCTTCGCTTTCTTCTTTCTGTGAAAAAAATGTATGAAAAATCCGAAGTGGATTTTAGTCAGGTTTAAAGGTTATGAATAACATAAGCTTTCGTTTGGCATATGCCAAGAATGAAAGTGTCCTCTGTGCTTCTCTACTTACAAAGTATTAATAGCAATAGTAATAATAACTTTTTTTGTGAAAAAAATAAAAATAAAAATACTAAGACTGTTTGACTCATTACAGGTTGTGCCAAAGGGTTAAGAAACAGTAGCAAACAGTAACTCAAAACAAGCTAATATTTTTGACTGGAGAGAAAAATATAAGATTTTATGTGTTATTACAAGACTTTTTGCAGTGCAAATAATCAGCTAATTACAGTGGATGGGCAGTCAATGTGCACTGCACAGGCACAACTCAATCAGCCCAAAAGTTTAGACAGTGTACCTCATTGGCTGAAAGAAATCATGTATTTCACTGTTTATTGGCCTGCTAATCTGCATGCTGTTTGGAGACATGTGGCAACATGGCCCTCCTCTCTCCTCAAAGCTAGTCATTCAGGAAGCGCATGATCTGTGTTATTTGGGGGCACTGTGAGTCATGCTACTTTTACAGCTGAACAGTGATGGAAACATAAGGACAGTTTCCTACCCCTCTGTGCTGCTAGCATTAATATCATTGCTGCTAATATTAGTATTACACAGGGGATGGTGTCATATTGATGATATTACTATTATTACTGTTTACTATTCAGGATTACTAGGAATATATAACTATTAAATCTGCTGATATGGAAATTATTAAGGGGGCCATATTGCTTATTTCAATATTGCTTATTAGATTAGTCTCTGTCTCTATTTGCATAATTTCTGTCTTTATCCGGGCCTAACAGGCAGACCTCCACACAGGGTGTTGGTGGAAGTAGAAGTTATTTGTGGTAATGTGTGAGAGAGCAATTTGCAGTCGCAGATGTGGTTATTTTTGGCTGAGTCTGACGTTGCCCTGCCCAATCTTTGGTGTTTTCTGTGATTCAGCCATGTGGGAGTGTATCTGAAATCTTCAGCACGTAACATTCTCACATTCTGGGCTGCTGCCAGGCCTACTGTTGCATTATGTATAAATTCAGAGTCTTTAGTCATTCTATTTATGCGCTGTCTGCATAAGCAGGAATATTTTTTGTAGCAACGGAAGCGTTATCATTTCTATCGTCATCTACTTTTCCTGGGGCCTGTTCCACATAGGATTACTGAGCTGGATAACTGCACCCCCCCCAAATTTGGAACATGGACTGAAGTAAGAAGAGCTGTTTCAGGTTTTTCTCAGTGCAGTTATCCAGCTCAACTGAGTAATTGTGCTTTGTTGAACAGGCCCCAGGAAAGCTTTGGAAGGTCAGCTCCAGGTGCAAAAGAAGTAGGTATGGACCTCAAATGTCTGTCCTTGCCCAAAAAAAACACATGTGATTGTCATGGAGCCTAAAGCGTAGGGGGGCCGGGGCAACCGTAGCCTAGTGGTAAGGTACATGACTGGGACCCGGAAGGTTGGTGGTTCAAGCCCCGGTATATTACATTGCATTATAGTCATTTGTAGCCACGTTAAGATCCATGCAGTTGCAAGTTGCTTTGGATAAAACCGTCAGCTACATAACTAATGTAATGTTTGGGACCCTTGTGGTCAAACATGGTTGCTGGGGCAAAGTACTTGAATTGCTGGGGTGTATGGAAGAGTGAGACCCAGTAAATATCTGCAGTGCACTTTGGGCATAGTATAGTTGTCACTGGAAAATCTCCATTTGAAAAAAGTATCACGTGTTTGAGATATATAAGGTATTGTCATTCAAGGGAGTTCGCAGTTGCTTGAAATGCATTCTGAATGAATGCTCAGGAATAAATAAAGCCAGACAAATCCAAAACATGACTCATTACAGTGCATAGAATGGGGATATTTTAATGAGTGGTTGCTTGGGCAGACTGATATTCTGCCTCCTCTGGCTGTCCACCTACGCTAAAGCTATTTAAGTTAGTTACGCTGAGGGCTTTAAATATATAGAGTCATCATATCCCCACACCTCAGCAGCCGGTCATGCAATGTTGTGTTGGAAATGCATCAGCAAGATTTCCTCCATTGTACTTAAGCAAGTAAAAGACAATTACTCAGGTTATTAAAGGCTTTTTGAGCTTTTCATATCATCCCGGAGCTTTCGATTTGTGTTCCATGAAAACAAGTGCAATTTATATAGAAGTATACATATTTTAGTCTAACTGTTATTTCTCTGAACTGTTTGTATAGCGATGTAACATGACGTATGTTTTTGCATAATTATCGGATGATATTGCTAAATGTTAAGAGTGCTGACCAGAGGAGGCAGAGGGGAGGGAGAATTTGGCTCAGCAGAAAACAAAATGAATCCCATTGATTAGCACAGAGTCAATAAAAACCTATCCTTGGATGGCTGACAATTCAATTTGCAGGCTTTACAGGTGTTTTACATGGGAAAAAAACCTTGGCATTTAGGCAAGAATAAAACAGTTGGCATGACAAAAGTGCACATGCACGCGCACACATACACACATTGCACCGGCTCTATCCAGTGCATTGAAACGCATGGACTGTGAGGTGCCCTGATTTATAGTTTTTTTTACAAATGCTAACAAGCATTTTTCGATACCATGTTTCCTTTTTCAAAACTATTCACACAGTCAGCACAACAGCAGTCTATGTGGACTAAACTGTGGATAATTTTTTTGATTTAACATTGGTTTAACACAAAATGGATTCAATCACAGCAAAATGTATTCATTATTTTGTCACTCAAACACAACCACCAGCAAAACTCTATGTAGCTACAGCACTTTTTGCACATGTTAACATACAGTTTTCAAAACTTTTTTTCCACTTAAATTAAAGAAGAGGCTTGTACCATTCAGAAATTTGATGTATATACAGTGTACACAAATGTTATACTAAAATACAAATAATTACAAAACGCATTATGTTTTTATAGTTTAGCTCTGAATATCTCAATTTCTCAATCTCAATTGAAGGACCAACCCAAAACTACTTTATCTTTGTGCACAAACTTGAACTTAACAAAATATGGTAATGATATTGACAGGCATTCAAATTTCTATTAAAATAGATTTCTTTGATCTGTTATGTAAAGAAATTGAACCTTCACGTTTTATTCTCTTATATGAGTGTATGTTTTTATAAAGCTCACCAAGGTGTTCAAAAAGCTCTCCAAAAAGTGTAACTCAACCTAACACTTTCTAACAAATCTGCATCACATTTACAATGGAACTTGATCTAAAAATTAGGTTAACCAGCGCCATATTAGCCAGTACTATTACAGGCCAAGCTGCGTGTTGGTAAAGAGAACTGTGTTAAGAGTTTTTAAAAAGTATTGAGTACTCAGTATTGAGACATGGGTATAACCAATTGTAAAAAACCCGTCACAGCCCTTCCTCCCCGCTCCAACTGTCATCACCTTATTTGACTGTCTTCCAGTTGGTGTACTTCATCCTCCTCTTGCATGTAATGCTAAACCCCAGGAAGCTCTTTTGATGGGATGAGACTGCTTTTTGGCTCACTGACCTTGCTTTTGGAAAGAGGCTTATTGATCTATCTTTGCATCAGGAGTATTTTTGGAGAGACTTTGACACACAGACACCCACAGGCCCATACACCTACACATGTGTACATATACACACACACAAATACGCATTCCAAGACATATACAAGTTGATTCAATGCAGATTATTGCATTGCTGATGCAGATTTACGTACATGAATCTCGCACGCGCCCTGACAAGGGTATGTTGTTGGGTTGTAGTCTGCCTGAAATGAACGTCTTATTTACAAAGGCTACAGATACATTACGCAATCAGCGCATGGACTGCCTACGAACCACATTTTTCAAAGAGAAGATCTTAAGCAGCGAAGTTAAAACACGTGGTTAGTGCACTGAATATCTTCACTGCTTGTGGCGTATTCCTTGTATTGGCTACCATGTAAAAGTGTATCCAGAGCAGGACGAAATGTGTGCATAGTCCAGCTGTGGCGGCTATTGTCGTTTTAATTAAATGTGAGATGTTTTTCCGCGATGGACAAAAGTAATTAAAAGCAACATATCAATGCATTCAGCCTACTCATATTTTTTACTAGGGGCAATGACTTGTTGCTGTCAAGACAGCTTTGCATGAGATATTGGTTAATTTTATTAATTATTTATATAAAATATTTTCTGTGTGTAACACCCGGCCTGAATTATTGCCTGGCTGCAATCATTATGATTTCTTGCAATTGAAATAGTGTGATTTTTGTTGCAAAGATAATTTTAAGCTATTTCAAGATTTGGAGTCTGTGTGATGTTGATGAGAACATTTAGCTGAATGAAGTAAACCAGCATAACTGTTTCTGTGGTTTTTTTCACTACATCTACATCATATTGCATCATCAACAAACTACATCCATTTTATTGTATTAGTTTATTGCTATTATATTATTTTGGTGTAGTAAGTAGGTCCCACTGATATCTCTGCATGTTGATTATTTTAGCTTTGCGGGCAAATGGTGCTGTGTTGGTGTAGGACCCTCACTTGCTCTGTAAAAAAAAAGTTTGAACAAGTATTTTAGCCTTTTAATAAAAAAAAAATTTTTTCTCAAGTAGAACATGTTACATTATTTTAAGTTACTTTTTGCTTGACACATGAAATTGTCAAATCTTCAAATGAGTAAAACTGTCTCACCTCAAAAAAGTAACTGAAATAAAATCAAAAAGTCTAAAAGTCGAAATATGAAAGTACATTTTTTTTAGATTGAATGTGGACAGCAGAGTGTGAATGGAATGACCTCATTCAAGTGATTGGGTGTGCGGGACTTGCTGTTGAACCAGTGTTCATGCAGTGATGACAGCATCTCATGACCAGTCTGAATCGTGGAAAGGTAATGAGGGTGTAATGAGATGTAAACAGTGTTGTGTTAACAGCAGAGGGCAGCAAACGGGAGGCAGGGTGTACTTGCATTATGGGTATTAAACTCAAGTCCTCAGGCCATAGGTATTTGTGGTTGCAATCAGTAGCCAATTAAGGCCTTGATAACAAGGTCTTTGGATTCTTTAGCCAATAAAATTACATTAAATTCATCACTCTTGCTAAAACACAGCAAAAACCAGCAGACCCTGACTTGCCACAATGCTTTTAATTAGCAGTCGGTTAACGGCTCATTATTAAAAATTGTTGCAACTTTCTTTATCTTTCCGTGTTCTTCGATCCACTTATGAGACTGCCCCCCCCCCCCCCCCCCGTGTGTTCACAAGACATAAAAGCAAGCACGATGCAGGAAGCAACTGAAAACAAGTGAAAACAATAAAAGACTTTATTTAGCTTGCAATTGAGCATCAGTAAATAAAATTCCCTCTGCATAAGGTAGTCTGCATTTGCATTGTTTTCTATGGAAAAGCAAGTAGTGTGGCTGCTGGGAGACCTATTTGGTCAAGGCATCACGTTATGCCACACAGACTTGTATCCAATGCAGACTGTGAGAGTGCCGACTGTGGCCGGAAGCTCCATAGGGTGGCACGATCAGGGCATGGTATAGGAGGGTTCAGTCAGTAAGGGGTCTGTGTTCATCATTACAGCAACCCAAGTTGGTGGATTGGGCACCTGTGGACTGCATGCTAAAACCTTGTATGAGAAGCCTTCTTCCGACTCCACTCTATGCAATCTTAGCTGTAGTATGTGATGTGAAAACAAGTTGCTGGTGACACCAAGTGTTTCAGAGGAGAACCATGGGTGTCTAAACCCTTCCAGATCATCAGTGAGTTTGTGGCTGCAGACGGTAGTTGGCCATTCCAAATTAGGGTGGGAATTGGTCATCTCTGCAGAATTTGTTTTTAAAAATAAATGTAAAAACCTGTACAAATATTAAATTCTATTAAATTTTATGTGTATAGCGCTTTTCACAGCAGACTGTCACAAAGACGCTTTACATAGTAAACAGTAAGGAAGAAAAATGGGAAATATCAGTCTTAAGCACCCAAATAGCATGTGAGATAAACGACTCCCTAGTAGGAGAAAAACTGTCACTGTGTTGAGAAAAAACTCCCCGGTGAGAATAAACCAGAGAAGAACCCAGCTATAGGGGGATGCCCATCCTCCGCTGGCCTGTAGGTTAAGATGGTAACAGTTTTGCTCTTAAACTAGCTGGAAATCTAGAAAGTCCACATGGATGGATGTAGAACATGGGCATGAACCATGAACCTCAAGGTGGGGGTCCAGTTGGAGTGGTCCAAGAGCTCAGGGGCTGGTGATCCAGGAAGGAGGAACAAATTTAATGTTTAGACACTAGGTAATGTATAAGGACAGAGTAAAATGTTCTCATGCACAGAACTAGTAGTCTGACCTGCCAACCATGCACAAAATGCCAGCACAACACAAACCTCCCCGGTGACTAAGATTGTGATTAAACCCACGGTGCTGTTGATGCATGCTCACTGCCACTGGGCACATGTGGATTTTTAAATATGCACTATTGCATCTCCAGAACTATAGACCGTTTAGCTATAGGATTAACAAAAAAGATGAATACTGAGCCTACATTTAAAGATAGAGAGTGTGTCTGAAGCCTGAATATTCCTGGGGAGATCATTCCATAAAATAGGAGCTGTATAAGAGACGGATCTTCCTCCCATCGTAATTTTAGATATACTTTAGAATTTTTAAATAGCTAGCATCTTGAGAACGAAGTAATCTTGGAGGAGAGTAAGGAATGAGTAGCTCACTGAGATATTCTGGAGCACCGGACTGATATACTCATGTTTCGTAGTTCTACTAGGAACCCTAGTGGCTGTATGTATTCTGTAAGTTGTTGGCGTTCCAGAGCTGAATTAGTGCAACCAGACAGTAAAATATTACCATAATCCAACTATGAGGTAACAAATGCTGTGCTATAAATACTGACATAAATAAAGATATTGATATACAGCCCATATTTTATTCATATTTGACAAATGTGATGAGATTTCATTTTCTGGCTAACCCTGTGATGGGCAAAATCTTCTCAAATCATGCTTCTTAATTTTGGTTGAATGTAGTATTTCCTGTGCTAAGTCATAAATCATTGACTGCAAGACTTGTGTAGTCCTTAACTAATCAGATATGATGTCAAATTTACAGAAGAACATTACTGTTCTTCTAAAACTAATTTGCAGCTCATGGAAATAATTTTGGAATTAAACATTGATAATATAAAGTACATTTAAATAATGATTCCCTGGTGGTAATGCACTAGATAAAAAGTGATAAAATACACCTAGATAA
This sequence comes from Conger conger, assembly GCF_963514075.1. Taxonomy (NCBI): domain Eukaryota; kingdom Metazoa; phylum Chordata; class Actinopteri; order Anguilliformes; family Congridae; genus Conger; species Conger conger. Next base: position 45,802,944 of record NC_083760.1, read on the forward strand.
AATGTGCAGATCACACTTTTCTTTGTTGAATGTCGGACACACCCTGTACATACTGTATCTAGTTTCCTTTCTTACACACAATTTAAGCACCAAATGCAAAATTTGCTTAAGTTGCGCTGTTTTTTAATTAAGCTAATTTACCCATGCCAAAAACCTGAATAGGTTTTTGCGTATAACACAAACAAGGGTTTTTCAGTCTGTTTGAAAACATTTTGTCAATATACATAAATATTTTGCTTAGTGAAATGAATCCGTTCGTGATATGCGGAGGTGTACTTGTCATGCTAAAACACTGTATTTCTGTGTTATGATGGGGTATGGAAGGGAAGGGAAGGGAAGGGGGTAAGGGAAGATATCAGTCCCTGGATTTTTCCCCTTTGGTTTGGTGACTCAGGTGCCTTTAGTCATCCTGGGTCAGTGTCATACACTGATATGTACTTAGGATGTTGAATCACCGTGTTGTCCTCCAGCACATTGGATTTGAAATTAAGCAATGAATGTTAAAATGCAGACTGGCACCATTACTTTGAGGATGTTTACATCCATATGAGATAATCCATGTAGCAATTGCATCCCTACCTTCATACTTATGAACTGTATACATGTACAAAATACCATGAATGTACACTGATGAGCCAAAGCATTATGACCACTCTCAGATTAAGCAAATAGCATTGATGATCTCATAAAAACAGTACACGTGAGGGTCTTGGATATATTAAACAGTAACAGCATTGTTGCGGACCAGGTACACCCCTTCATGGCAATGGTAATCCCTGATGCCACACTGCACAAATTGTTCGGGAATGGTATGAGGAACATGATGAAGAGTTTAAGGTGTTGCCCTGGACTCCAAATTCCCCCTGATCTCAGTCCGATCTACGATGGCTCCACCTCACAATTTACAGTACTTAAAGGATCTCCTGCTTCGTGCCAGATACCACCACCTTTAGAGGTTTTGTATAGTCCATGCCTCGGTGGCCAATGTTTTGGCTCATTGGTGCACATCTTACTGGATGTTCATGATGCGGCCTTATGACAAGGTACAGTGCAAAAGTATATGCAGAAAAAATGCTGACAATTTTTTAGAGTTTATATTCATGAGGTTTGATTGATTGTGAGAAGGAAACTTTATCTTTATTTATCTTCAAGCAGCACCTCTCCCCATCCCTCCCTACCTCCCTGTGAACCTTAATTGTTGTCTTTCTGTGATTAACTTTTTTGTGTATTGGTATTTTTAGTTTGGCTAGGTAAGCAGTGTTTGGCTAGTTAAGTTTGGTCACTTTTGCTTTGTTGTTTGTTTGCTTATTTGTTTGTTTAAAAAAAAAAAAAAAAAAAAATCAAATAGGCCCTGGTCCTTATTGTTGTTGTACAGGTAGCAGTTGAAATTGTACTTCCGTCTAGGGTCTGTCAGCGCACTTATCCCTGGTTATGGGTATGCACTTTGTTGTACGTCACTCTGGATAAGAGCGTCTGCCAAATGTCATTAATGTAATGTGATGTAATGTAATGTTTGGAGAAAATGTGATTAGTTTGGTTGTGATACTTTAGCTTTTCAATTTTCAGTTCATTCAGGTATGATGTGTAACATATAGAAGAAAAAACTGTTTGAATTAACAGTTACTATACACAATTTTTATTCCATTCTCACTTGTGTCTATTCAACTGTTTCTGTTGGTCAAACAGTAGACCTGGCCCTGAAAGGCAAATACAGTGATACTGATGAGTGCATCCAGCTCAAATGCATTCTCACAGGCACACATTAGTGGTGCGTGTCTCTTTAAGGATTAGGAAGCTACTGTATGAAGTGCAAGGGCAGACATGGGGGAGTGGGGGAGGAGCTGTTTCTGTGTGTCTGCTGCACCTCCCCCCTTCCTCCAGTACAGCTCTACACCTGCGTCCATATCCCCCGTATCTCCCTTCTCTGTGTGTGGGTGGGATTTCTCAGGACTGCAGTACATAACCTTTAATCCATAGGCTGTGGTCCTATACAGCTTAGAGTGGGTAATGCCTATGGTGTCAGTACCCTGTGTTGACAGGTCAGTCAGTTGCTTTACGTTGCTTTACGTTTGCATTAGGATTGTTTGTCCCTTAATGACCATTTTACACTTATTGGTCTTCTGCTGCTGTAGCTTCAAGGTTTGTTATGTTGTGTGTTCCGAGATGCTCTTCTGCTTACCACTTGTAACTCATCTTTATTTGGGTTACTGTCGCTTTCCTGTCAGTTTGATCCAGGCTGGTCATTCTCCTCTGTCCTCTCTCATTAACAAGGCATTTTCACTCACAAAATTTCTGCCAAAGTTTTTTTGTACTCCAGCGATTGTTCTGTGTGCAAATCTTGAAAGTCTCGAACCACCTATCACTCTAATATCATTGTCACTTGGATTTAATTTCTTCCTCATTCTGAAATTTTGTCTGAACAACAACCAAACCTCTTGACCACATCTGCATGCTTTTATGCATTGAGTTGCTGCCACATGGTTGGCTGATTAGATATTTTCATTACCGATTTTGGTGTACAGGTCTACCTAATAAAGTGGTCTGAGTGTAAGTCAATCTCAACAAGTATTTTAATCTTATATTTAAGACTCAAAGTCTCCCAGAACAGGTTCCATCTTCAGTTACACAGCTACAACCCAATCTCCCTGCCTTCACTGGCAACCCTTAGCAACACCCCTCCTCCACTGCAGCCTTCAGAGAATCCCCCTCCTCCACTGAAGCCCTCAGAGAATCCCCCACCTCCACTGAAGCCTTCAGCCAAATACTCCTCCTCCACTGGCAACCCTCAGTAGATCCCCTCTTTCCCTAACAGACCTGGCAACCCACTTTTGCAGTGAACATTGAAGTTGCACTGCCTTTTGGGGTTGCTATCAAACGATAATGGTAATCATAAGTGACACGCCCAGAGGGCAGAGTCAAGTCAGGTTCGTGAAGGCTTAGACTCCACCCCCCAGCCATCATGAGCATGAGAGAGATATGTCTTACCTCTCCATGGGTAAAATACCCAGCCCCATGTCATTCATTATCATTCATTAGGATGATAAAAAACAAGTGGGGTGTGTGCAAGTATGTGATTAATATGTGTGTGTGCGTGCTTGCATGCGTGTGTGTGTTCATGTGCGTGTGTGTGTGCACGCGTTTACACAAGCGTATCTGAGCCGGTTTGTGTGATTGAGAGCTCTGGTCCATGCTATCCTGGAGCAGACAGAGAAACAAGAAGAGCAGTTGGTCTGATTACTGGATGACCTCATCAGTTCACGTGCGCTCAGCATGGCCGATCGATCTGGACATGCGCTGCACACCGCGGCTGCTGGATTTACAGGAGCAGATCCATCAGACGCTGTGTGGGGGAGGGCTGGCCTGAGCATCGCAGCTTCGACAGGGGGAGGGGGGTGTCACAGCTGGGAGGGAAGTGGGGGGAGCTGTCAGGGACGAGCAGGCGGGGCTACGTAATCTGCCAGGAGTAGAGAGCAAGGCAGCCGCAGTTGGAAAACACCGCCTCCGAGAATCAGGATTCATTTACACTCAGGACCATTATACATCTCCACATCCAGCCCCTCATCCTACTGCCTTACTCCATATCTCTCCGACTCACTCTCTCTCCCCCGTCTCTGGTTGTCTCCCTTCTTCATCAGAAGCAGCAGAGGTATCCATGACAAAAAAAAATACAGTACCTGGAACAAAATTGTCCCTTTCGTAATTATTTTGTGCTGACCACCAAAACGAGTTTTGTAAAATAGATTAATGTGTCTGGGGTGATGGAAAAGGAGGGGGTGCTGAGGAATGCTGTCTCCCTACGCTGCCCTGTTTGAAGAGTCGCGCTGGATGCTGAGGCCTTCTTGGTACCTGTCCCAGTAATACAGCAGGGAGCACCCGGAGAGAGAGAGCTTTCCTGCCAGGAACAGCAGAGCCGGCACACGCCGTGAAGATGGATATCAATCTGCAGTCCCACCGATTCTACTTTCCCCAGATTTATTGCGATTCAGGATCCCACCTTAACGACTACAAAACCAGGTAGGTAATCTCTGAAGAAGGGTACCTCTCCAAGCTCTGCTGAAAAAAGCACCTCAAGCTAGGTTTTGAAAGAGCTGGTAGCTGGTTGACCAGTTCAGACAAGCTCAAGCTCTGTTGTGAAACACCCACTAGCTGGATTTTACACCAGGGAGGTGCAATCTGTTAGAGGACAGGTTCAGGGAAAGAGATTGAGCCTTGTGTTTTCCAGAAATGCAGAGCAAGAACAGCAGGTCTAAGGAACGCTTCTTAAACCTGTTTGTATTGGCGCTCGCCATGAGTTGCTTTTGTGGTATTTCACCCCTCGCCTGCATTAGCACATGCTCGCAGTGCCCTACGGTTTGTGGGAAATTAGACTTGATCGTTGAAAAAATGAGGTAAATGGCTTATGGTCCTGTTGTGCAAGCACAGCGGTTCTGTGCTTTTCAGCCCGTTCGCTGGCCAAAATGGAACACAACCTGGAGCAAAAGTGCTGAAAAATATATGGCTCCTCTGCACTTGTCAATTGCTCCTTCTGGATTAATTTCTTATCAGTGCTGTTCAGATCCTGATTTATTAGGAGTCTTTGGAAGATATTCATATGTCTATTGTTCACACTTAATATCGCACTGAAACCCTAGGTTATCTTGTGCCCTCCAGAGCACACTAATGTCACTGCATATATTGATTCAGCCAGTGTCAGACACAAGCTAAAACTGTAAAAACTGTAGCTAAAGCTAGTATTTTCTATCATGGATAATACTAAATTAAATAGCTAAATACTAAATTACTCATTTAATAATTTTATCATTTTTCTACATGGGCATATCTGAAGGTTTGAAAGGTCATCAGAAATTCAAGTGTTACTTCAGAATTTCTGCATACTGGTAGTATATCTTCACATATCTTTTGCCAGTGTTCCTGTCTGCAGGATCATTCAGCAGTGTTCAGTTTTCTTCTCATCTCTGTCTCCTGATATCCAGATCAGTTCACTGGAGACTTTCAGTTGAAACTTGCAGGAAAATCACAGTGTGGATGATTTGGCAACTGCTAAGTGTGTCAGTATGTCTGGCTGAGGGTTTATTTAACTACATGGAACTCCAAAAGGCTGGCATATATTCTCACAGGCTGCTGCAGCTGAATGCAACTGAGAACTGTTGTGTGTGTGTGCTGCTGTGAATGGGCTAGCATGTCACAGAGACACTTTTCACAGCATGCAGGGGTGGCTGTGAAAGGTCAGCCAGTCGTTCTGGGAAGACGACTAGAGTGATCACTGTAATATTGTCAATGACAGTGGCTGGCAGACATCAGGATTCATTCCACATTTTCATCAAATAGGGCCACACTACACATCAGCAACTAGGTAATGAAATCAAAAATATAAAAGCAAAGCATCCTTAGGTGCTGAGCTGATGGGAAATGGTCTTCAGTGTTTCATTATAACAAGGGCACTATGGACAGAATAGAGATAGACTCCCAACTCTGGAACTGTCTGTGTTACATTTCCACCAAAATGGACAAACAAAATGTTATAGGAAAAAAAAACAGGCTTGACGCAGCCTCTGGACCGTCTCCAAACTGTAAATGGCAGGCCACCATTGGCATATTCTGATAATTTGACAGAAATTAGGGGTGTGATTTTCTGATAAAAACATCAGTGGGTTGTCTCAGAACTCAAGAAGTCAGATTACCAAGTTGGCACAGAAGGCCCGTGTATAATCAATACGTGTAAAGTCGGCCAAATAAACCAACAGCATTGTGAACAAAAGCCAATTGCACAATGTTTTTTTATGCACTTTGGATTAAGTAAGAACAGTAAGTGGAATCCTGGCTGGCCACAGCTGAATTTCTCATGCGTGTAGACTATGAATGCAGCAAGTCCATAAAAGCATAGCAGGCCCTTTAATTCAGATGCAAGAAAAGACCATTAAGGCCAACAGGCTTGCTTTCCCTTCATGGCAAATCTCCCATTTATTCAGCATGCAAGGCTATGGGGGAGGGGCAGTGGAGTGTGCTGGATGCAGGGTCATGCTGGAGGAAAATGAAACACAGAAACAAAAGAGACAGCCGATGTGCTGCTCAAAGCCAGATGCATAAAATCCTCACGACGGATGAAAATTCACCATTCAATTCTGCTTAAACCTCTTCATTATTTCAGGTTTCACCTGCTCAGGCTCAGATTCAGCTGAGTGGGTCAGTGATGCTAAACTAATTCATGTGAATCCACATTTTGACAAGAATAGACATGCCAGGATACATTAAAGTTAAAAACGCAAACCTAGAGTTGCATGCATTTTTATTATTTCAAGACAAAGACAGAAGATTCAGGCTTCTCTAAGTACATAGGGTGAGGTCTTTCCAGGCGACCCCAGACTCCATTCTGATGAGACTGTAATTAAAATGTGTTGATCACTCCAGATCACTATATGTATTACATCACCTTCAACTAGAGACATTTTCTATGATAGCTGATTGTAAAATGTATTTTTGGAATCTCAAGGGAACTCTTCAGTATCTGCTGCAAGGCAAGGCTCTGCTTTTGCTCTCTACTTCTTTCGTATATGTAAAAAAAACATGGTTAAATAATTCCACACTGGCCTATGTTACAGAGCTGCCTTGCACATTTACTTTCTCTTTGCAGATTACAGTCTTATGGATGTCTATGGCTTTAAACTAGAACAGGTTAATGATCTGCCTGGAATCCCTCAATAATCCTACTATGGAGCCTGCCTGTGTCAGATGCAACATCACAAGCTCTGACTTATCTTCCCAAAATGATTACTAGTGTAGAAGGGGAAATGTTTCTGACCTAATGCTGCACTCTTTCTAATAACATGGATCTTGGTCATCACAGCCAACGCTCAACACAACAAGCACCTATTTTTCACTGACTGCTGTGGTTCTGTTAAAAATAACAGAAGCAGTCTTTTGGGAGGCATGTATACCAAGACCTTTACAGTTCTTTCTGCTGCTTTTTTAATGCAGGTCATCTTAGTGAGAGATTCAGCATCTATTAATTCCTTGGCCTTATCTATACAATAAATCTTTTGCGAGTGGGCATCGTTTGGATTTTATCGATTCCCGTTCCGCTTGTAGTCTGTGCTTATCGGTCCAGGTTCTCAATGGATCCCAGTTCCGATTCCAATATTTTTAAATGGCAAAAGAAATGTGTTCAAGTGTTTACCCTACAACCAATGGTATTGTTTAATTAAAACTCAAGACCTTTTAACCCCTTAAGAATTGGCCCTTTTCTTGACACACTCTTGAAAATGACAAAATATAAAATGGTTACTATTCTTGAACCCTTTTGAATACAAGAATCATTCTGGTCCCTTCTGAAAGGTAACCCTTTAGGCTTAGTTGCAACAATGCAAAATCCTCATGTTTCAAAATGCTCCGTGTTAGTTTGTGCCCCGGTGTCCCCTACTAAAAAGTTTTGGGTTTTTTTATCCCTGAAATCCATACTAGATAAACATTAAATTATCAAATACAGTACTGGGCAAATGTTTTAGGCAGGTGTGAAAAAATGCTGTAAAGTAAGAATGCTTTCAAAAATAGAAATGTTAATAGTTTATTTTTATCAATTAACAAAATGCAAAGTGAGTGAACAAAAATCTAAATCATTTCAAAATTTGGTGTGACCACCCTTTGCCTTCAAACCAGCATCAATTCTTCTAGGTACACTTGCACAAAGTCAGGGATTTTGTTGGCATATAGTCAGGTGTGTGATTAACCAATTATACCAAACAGGAGCTAATGATCATCAATTTAATATGTAGGTTGAAACAAAATCATTAACTGAAACAGAAACAGCTGTGTAGTAGGTTTAAAACTGGGTGAGGAATAGCCAAACTCTGCTTCCAAGGTGACAGTTTCATGACAGAAGTCATACACCATGGCAAGACTGAGCACAGCAACAAGACACAAGGTACTTATACTGCACCAGCAAGGTCTCTCCCAGGCAGAAATGTCAAGGCAGACAGGGGTTTCCAGATGTGCTGTCCAAGCTCTGTTGAAGAAGCACAAAGAAACGGGCAACAATGAGGACCGTAGATGCAGCGGTCGGCCAAGGAAACTTAGTGCAGCAGATGAAAGACACATGCTTACTTCGCTTCGCAATCAGAAGATGTCCAGCAGTGCCATCAGCTCAGAATTGGCATAAACCAGTGGGACCCAGGTACACCCATCTACTGTGTGGAGAAGTCTGGTCAGAAGAGGTCTTCATGGAAGAATTGCGCCCAAAAAGCCAGACCTCCGACGTGGAGACAAGGCCAAGTGACTCAACTATGCACAAAAACACAGGAACCGGGGTGCAGAAAATGGCAGCAGGTTCTCTAGACTGATGAGTCAAACTTTGAAATATTTGGCTGTAGCAGAAGGCAGTTTATTCGTTGAAGGGCTGGAGAGCAGTACAAGAATGAGGTTTTGCAGGCAACAGTGAAGCATGGTGGAGGTTCCTTGCAAGTTTGGGGCTGCATTTCTGCAAATGGAGTTGGGCATTTGGTCAGAATTAATGGTCTCCTCAATGCTGAGAAGTACAGGCAGATACTTATCCATCATGCAATACCATCAGGTATTTAAGTTATCCCATGGGGCCCGGCTGGGCACAGCCCGAACTGGTCACGTGGGGTCGCCGCCCTGTGGGCTCACCACCTGCAGGGGTCGGCATCGGAGTCGGGTGCTTTGTCCAACGGGCAGTAGGCAAAGGCGGGGATCCGGGCGTGCTGATCCTCGGCGTCGCAGACTGGTTCTGGGGACGTGGAACGTCACCTCTCTGGTGGGGAAGGAACCGGAGCTAGTGCGGGAGGCGGAGCGGTACCAACTAGATATAGTTGGGCTCACCTCCACGCACAGTACTGGTTCCGGAACCAAACTCCTGGAGAGGGGCTGGACTCTGTTCTTTTCTGGAGTTGCTCAAGGTGAGAGGCGCCGGGCGGGTGTGGGGATACTCACAAGCCACCGGCTGAGCGCCACTGTGTTGGAGTTCCACCCAGGGAACGAGAGGGTCGCCTCTGCGACTACGTGTCGCTGGGGGGAAGGCTCTGACTGTCATTTGTGCTTATGCACCAAATGGCAGTTCAGAGTATCCGGCCTTCTTGGAGTCACTGGGCGGCATCCTGGAAAGGGACTTCAACGCTCACGTGGGCAATGACGGAGAAACCTGGAGGGGGGTGATTGGGAGGAACGGCCTGCCTGATCTGAACCCAAGCGGTGTTTTGTTATTGGACTTCTGTGCTGGTCATGGATTGTCGATAACAAACACCATGTTCGAGCATAGGGTAGCTCATGAGTGTACTTGGTACCAGAGCACCTTAGGCCAAAGATCGATGATCGACTTTGTGGTCGTATCATCAGACCTGCGGCCGTATGTCTTGGACACTCGGGTGAAGAGAGGAGCAGAGCTGTCAACTGATCACCACCTGGTGGTGAGTTGGATCAAGTGGCCGGGGACGCTGCCGGACAGACCCGGTAAACCCAAACGTGTAGTGAGGGTGAACTGGGAACGTCTGGCGGAGGCCCCTGTTCACGAGGTCTTCAACTCCCACCTCCCGAAGAACTTCTCACGCATCCCGGGGGAAGCTGGGGACGTGGAGTCCGAGTGGGCCATGTTCAAAGCCTCCATTGCAGAGGCGGCAAGCAGGAGCTGTGGCCAGAAGGTCATCGGTGCCTGTTGGGGTGGCAACCCAAGAACCCGCTGATGGACACCAGCGGTGAGGGAGGCCGTCAAGCTGAAGAAGGAGGCCTTTCGGGCTTGGCTGGCCCGGGGGTCCCCTGAAGCAGCAGACAGGTACCGGGTGGCCAGAAGGGCTGCAGCTTCGGCAGTCGCTGAAGCAAAAACCCGGGTATGGGAGGAGTTCGGGGAGGCTATGGAGAAGGACTTGAGGAAGTTCTGGCAAACCATCCGACGACTCAGAACGGGAAAGCAGGGCTTGTCTCAGGCTGTTTTCAGCAGGGGAGGAGAACTGCTGACCCGGACTGGGGATATTGTCGGCGGTGGAAAGAGCACTTCGAGGAGCTCCTGAACCCGAACAACACGTCCTCTGTGGAAGAGGCAGAGCCCGAAGACTCGGGGGAATCTGCACCTATATCCCTGGTGGAAGTTGCTGAGGTAGTCAAAAAGCTCCACAGTGGCAAGTCGCCGGGTGTGGATGAGATTCGCCCTGAGATGCTGAAGGCTCTGGACATTGTTGGGCTGTCTTGGCTGACACGCCTCTTCAGTGTCGCGTGGAGGTCGGGGACAGTACCTGTAGAGTGGCAGACCGGGATGGTGGTCCCCATTTTCAAGAAGGGGGACCGGAGGGTGTGCTCCAATTACCGGGGTATCACACTCCTCAGCCTCCCTGGGAAAGCTTACTCTAGGGTACTGGAAAGGAGGCTCCGACCGACGGTCGAACCTCGGATTCAGGAGGAGCAATGTGGCTTCCGTCCTGGCCGTGGAACAGTGGACCAGCTCTTTACCTTGGCAGGGTTGCTGGCGGGGTCATGGGAGTTTGCCCATCCAGTCCACATGTGCTTTGTGGACTTGGAGAAGGCTTTCGACCGTGTCCCCCGGGGAGCCCTGTGGGGTGTACTGCGGGAGTATGGGGTACCGGGGCTGTTGTTACGAGCCATCAGGTCCCTGTATAACCAAAGTGAGAGCTGTGTCCGCATTCTCGGCACAAAGCCAAGCACGTTTCCGGTGGGTGTTGGACTCCGCCAAGGTTGCCCCTTGTCACCGGTCCTGTTTGTGGTATTCATGGACAGGATCTCAAGGCGCAGCCGAGGTGAGGAGAGTGTCCGGTTTGGTGACCTCAGAATCGCATCTCTGCTTTTTGCGGATGATGTGGTTCTGCTGGCTTCTTCGGACCGTGACCTTCAGCACGCACTGGAGCGGTTTGCAGCCGAGTGTGAAGCGGCCGGGATGAGAGTCAGCACCTCCAAGTCCGAAGCCATGGTTCTCTGCCGGAAAACGGTGGATTGCTCCCTCCGGGTTGGGAACGAGTCTTTGCCCCAAGTGAAGGAGTTCAAGTATCTCGGGGTCTTGTTCACGAGTGAGGGTAGAAGGGAGCGTGAGATCGACAGGCGGATCGGTGCAGCGTCAGCAGTAATGCGGGCGTTGCACCGGACCGTTGTGGTGAAGAGGGAGCTGAGCCGGAAGGCGAAGCTCTCGATTTACTGGTCGATCTACGTCCCAACCCTCACCTATGGTCACGAGCTTTGGGTAGTGACCGAAAGAATGAGATCGCGTATACAAGCGGCCGAAATTAGCTTCCTCCGTAGGGTGGCCGGGCTCAGCCTTAGAGATAGGGTGAGGAGCTCAGACATCCGGAGGGAGCTCGGAGTAGAGCCGCTGCTCCTTCGCGTCAAAAGGAGCCAATTGAGGTGGTTCGGGCATCTGATCAGGATGCCTCCCGGGCGCCTCCCTTTGGAGGTTTTCCGGGCTCGTCCAACTGGACGGAGACCCCGAGGGAGACCCAGAGCCCGCTGGAGAGATTATATATCTCTTCTGGCCTGGGAACGCCTCAGGATCCCCCAGGAGGAGCTAGAATGCGTTGCTGGGGAGAGGGACGCCTGGAATACCCGACTTTGCCTACTGCCCCCGCGACCCGACTCTGGATAAGCGGGTGATGATGGATGGATGGATGGATGGTTGGGCTAGTGTCGTATTCTGTGCTTCGGTCTGTATCGTTTGACCCTAAGGCCGCTGTACAATAATATGTGTAGATCTGAAGTAGGCTCCTTCAGAACACTTTGATTGCAGTCATGACCTCTTCATCTGCCAGGTGGGAAGTTCCATAAATGAAATGAATTTGAGATGTATTTTCTTTTATGGAGGCAAGCATTGTTTGTGCTCCAGATACATGCATAATACCCACGTGTTAATACTCATTCTAGAGATCATTGCATAGATCTGAATAAAATGCATGTAGGCTCTTTTCATGGAGCCTTTCATCTTGACTGTGCATTTCTTGAAATGTATATTTTCGAAATAAAAGATGGCATTTTAATGCAAATGTGGCATGGAAGGGGAAATCTTCTTAAGATTTATTTCTCATTATTTCACAAAGCTGGTTCATTTTTTTCAACTGAATTATTTTCTAGGCCAAGTGGATATCCCAATGCAGTTGTCATGCCAACAGATTAGCGTGATTTGGCAGGGCTGGCTCAGTGAAGTGAGGGCTGGACTGCTGGCAGTCTGTGGTGATGACTTCCTGGTGTCTGGGCACAGAAACACTTTCTCAAAAGAGAGAATACATGGTTATTTTTAGCAGTGGGCATTTTTCAATTAAACTACTTACAGCAAGTGATGCTTGCATAAGATCAGTGGTCTCTGGTCCTGGAGAGCTATAGGGTCTGCCGGTTTTTGTTTTTACCTTAAAATTAGCACCCGGATGAGACCCAAGTAACCAGGTGAGGAGGTTTACTGTGTAATCAACTGGTCTAATTGATTAATTAAGTGTGAGTGGTTAGATTAAAGTGACTGACAGTTGCCTCAGGCTGCACTGGTCCCTCACATGCCCCAACTCTGACCAGCCAAGATGTCACTGGGCAGCAGAGAGGATTATGGATGATGGAGAGCCATTTGATTAGATTTTATGTGTAAATATAATTGACCTATTTTTTTGTTTTTGCAGGGTAAATACTGTGGCTAAATGGTGTAGGTTGACGGCACACACAGACTTGGACGATATAACTAATGACAACAAAAACAAAAGTATAGCAGAAGTCATATTTGGCGAGATATGACAATGACAAGGATCTTGTTTCTCAGCACTGAGTACACAGTACATATAGTTTACTTGAGTCCTCATTAGAGCAGACTCATCTATTTAGATGTATACATTTAATGCATTTGCCTTCATTTTGTGACACTGTTACAAATCTATCATTCTCCAAAGCATAAGAATTGGGTCATGACTTGCCCAAGGAAGCTTCTAGTCAGAAGGCGCAAAATCGATCCATCATTCAGGTCAGAAGTCAGAAAAAGTTGTTGTATTTGTTTGGTTTATAGCTTAGACTCAAATATTATTATGATTAGAGTAACTAACTGGTTTCAGAATTAAATGAGGTACAATGTTTTATTATAAATACACTGTTTCCTTTTTGTGTGTTAGTCTATGTTACTCTTCATCACCTTGTTCACAATACAAGTAATTTCAATCTTGTAATGAGACTTACATTTTTACTTACACCTTTGGCAAAATCTTGAAGTTAATAAAACTGCCTCACCACATTGGCAATCTTTTTGTCTGACTTAGCCAATAAAAGTAACAGATATGAGACTACTTGTTTATGGCTCAAATGATATGACATGAACCAATTGTTATTTTTTACAGTTTTGTATTTCAACTATACTTTAAAAAAGATTTATGTGTATTTAAAATGATATACAGTGCTGTACATAAGTATTTGGACAATTGTATAATTTCTGTTATTTGGCTCTGTACAACACATTAGATTTGAAATGAAACAATGTGTATATACATCCATATTTGGTGATCAGTGTAGGAATTGCATGCCTTCTTATACATAGTTGCCCGGCATAGACAGGCAGCGACACACTGAGGCTGTATGTACATCCGACATCATAGCATCCCTGGACTTGGCGCCACCTTTTGCCGAAATCGTCAGAGAGAGAGAAGGGGCAATCCAGCTACTGCAATGTGAGCAAATTGGTTTGCAATAACATCACACATAAAATAAAATGTATAAAAAAACAAATAGGTAAATGTATGTTTATTACTTTTTATTTGCTGTATTATTCTGTTACCATTTGTAATGACCAGATTGGAAATGTATATTCTAAAGAAAGAAATGTATGTTCCTGTTGAATTTATTATGTACTTACCTGTCATATTTTTAGAGGAGTACACAGCCCCAGCAGTATATTCTTCACTATTTTTCTGACATCCAAATATTAAAGCTGAACTCTAAATTAAAGGTTGCACAAACTGCAATGTAATTGCACAGACTGCAATGAAATTCATATTTTAAATGTGCGGCTGTGATAGATGATGCTGATATGCGATTTTGAGGTAACATTCCCTTCTGTGTATCTGGAGGATCCAGAACAGAACCCAATGTAAAATGCCTAAAAAAATCAGATACAGTCCATGCGGTTACAGTGGCTTTTTGCATTTTATTTATTAAAAGCACTGATGTTTGTAGATTGTAGAAATAATTTAGCATGATTGCAATATGCATGTGGACTAGTGAAATATGTAAGATTGCACCATCTTGTACAGTGACAGCTGTCGCCAATGGGTGTTATTTATTAAAGAAGAAACAGTATATTGGCTTGTTTCAGAATGTAGTGGACGGAAGAATTGCTTTATTACATTACCTATGATTTTAATGATTAGACTAGCCTGTGAAAGCTCTTAAAAAAGCAGTAATCATTGTACCTTGGGCTATGACTGACCAGGAGTAGCACAGCAATCTGCTCCTCTCCTCCTGCACAGTAAAACTATATTAATGATGAAACCATAGACATGCATATATAACTCGGAAGGCGAAAAGCATAGGGAACATATGTTTGACAGCAACGTCCTCTGTAATTTTGCACCAATCAAATTTCTGCCTGCACAGCAGACTATGGTGACAGTGGAATTTTGATGCGAGCTGGATGCGAGGTGGAGACCTAAATAAACGTACTATACATTTTAGTAATTTTAGTAATTTGACAGAATAGTTAATAACTGAATCAAATCAATATTTTTGCATCACTTTTCTGAGGTAGCCAACGCTGTCCTGCAGTTCTATAAGACAATCAGCAGGGAGGTTATTCCAAGCATATTGGAGAACTAGCCACAGTTCTTCTGCAGACTTTGGTTGGCTCCTTGCTTCTGATCTCAGACTGCCTTGATCAAGTTTTTATGTAAAAAAGTAGTCAATTGCTTACAGTATGTTATGCAGTTGGCATATGTTATGTTACTTTTTTTTAAATGAAATACAAAAATGTCTCTGTAAAATTAATTCTTTTGGAAAATGAATATGTGGAAATCTCGAATGTGTTCTTTTATACTAACACACACAAAAAATAAACATATATATGATAAAGTCTAGGGTGCCTAAGACTTCTGCACAGTACTGTGTCATAATTTCAGTGAAATTATAAATGTAAGTTTAGACGGTTTAGACAACGATAGAGCGTGGCTTGCTAGCTAATTTAGGGTTGCTGATCATGTTTACAAAGTGACAGTAGGTTATTAAAATGGTACAATATGTACAACAAGATGTAGCAAGTTACCCAGCTAGCTGATAACTAACTCAGTCAAGAAAAGGTTTAGATTTTTTATACTCAGCCCTAGCTGTAGATAACTGATACTTTATGTGAATTGTATCTTATCCAACCTGTGTTCCGTAGTTGTTCGAATTACCTTTGTTTTGCACTTTTTGTTTGTCGCTTTGAATAAAAGTGACAGCTAAATAAATGTAATGTCCGGATGCGAGTCTTATTGACACCGTCAGAAAAGATCTGGGACCTGGATTCCTCTGATCTTTTACAGAAGGCTGACTAATGTGTACTTCACTGTGTGTATCCCATCCAAGCAGCCCCGGTACCACGCCATGCCCTGATGCCCCTAGCTAACCAATAAGAGTTTGTGTTTCGTATTTCCCTGAGCTCTGGCCAGCTGGGGCCGGTTTTTCAAAAGTTTCAATCTGGATCAAACTGATCCAGATTTGGAAATCTCTTTTTCTGCTATCCAGGATCACGTAATCCATCTTATTTTTATGCTGGTTTTTCAAAGCAATGTGGGATTGGATTACTCTGATCCGGATTGAAATTTTTCAGGATTACCAAATCTGGATTACCTGTGGTCTAAATGGGACTATCACAATGTAGCTATGTAAAGAACAACAGGTAGAATGGTGTGGGGTCACGCCAATATGCTTTATTTGAACAGAAAATAGGACTGAACGGAACAGCAAACAAATAATATAAACATCCCCCTCCATTGTCCATTTCTTGGAAACAGGCAGTCCGCTCATCTGAGACCTACAACAAATAAATACATACTTTTTCTCACAAATACATTATGGATGTTTCGAACAGATTTCAAACAAAGATTTATTGAATTGAACTGGATAAAAAAGGCTTAAATGTCCAATACTTAACAAAATAAATTACTTCTTAGTTCTTCTTATGAGTAGTTCTTCTTATGAGTTCTTCTTCTTCATCATCATCATCTGCTTCGTCTGCTGTGGAGAGACCAGCTTGTCCAAGCTTGGCCTTTAGGAGGCGGATCTCAAGTCTGGCCTTGGTTTACTGCAGTCGGGCAAGAATAAGCTGTTCCTCAGCTAGATGGATCTGTACTTCTGCCCTTTCAGTCTCTTTTTGCAGAAGTACCTTATAGGCATCATCTTTCTTTGGGTGCTTTGAGCCTCTCACTGGGGGTCCCGTGTGAACTAGGCTTTCTGGCTCCACCAGTGATTGACCTTCTCCCTCGATTACAGGGCTGAGATTAAGAATAAATGTTTCTGAAGAAGGCTCACTTTCTGCTGTCATCACAGGCTCAGCATCCTCTGCAAAATCTTGGATCCCATGCAGAGCTTCCGACTTTTCACCTCCAATAATATCAAGGACTATGTCTGTGTATTCACCCCTCTTATATGGGTTGTTGCCTGTTTGGCTGTTCTTGGCTTCAGCGTGGTCTTTTGTTGCCCTGGCCTTAAGATTCTTCCACCGAAATCTTAGTTGCTCTGTTGTCCTCTTCTGGCCAAAACCCATAGCATTCACATGTTGTGTGATTTCAGTCCAAATTTCCTTCTTCATTTTACTGCTCACTTCACCACCCTTGGTAGAACTAAAAGATCCTACCAATGACCTATAATGGCACCTAACACCCTCCAGTAGGGCGTGGGTTTCAGCAGCAGAGAAATTCACGCTTTTTGAGTCCATGGTTCCACCGCTTTGATGTAGCAAGCATCATTTTATAGGCCTTGGGTATGATTCCATTAATTGAACACAAGCCAAAGCAATTAAGCTAACAGGTGTGTTTGGGAAGACCAATTTACACAGCCATATGTATATTCAGCCTTTCTCAGAGGACTCAGAGAGAAGGTCACAGAGAGGCAGTGACATGGCAGGTGTTGTCCATCGCCACCACAGGAGAAGATACCGTCAAAGGGTGTATGTTGAGTGTATAGATCCACTGCAGAAATATAACAATGAGGAGCTGTATGCTCGGTTTCGCTTCGGAAGAGCTGATATTCAGTATATTGTGGACCTTCTCAGGCCCAATCTCCAACGCAGAACCCAAAGGAGTCATGGTCTGTCTGTGGAGGACAGGTCCTCATTGCACTTCGCTTCTATGCGTGTGGGACTTTCTACCAAGTTGTGGGTGACTACATGGGTGTGGAAAAATCAACTGTTTGTGATGTTCTGAAAAGTGTGTCAACTGCATTGGCCAGCCTGATTAATGAATTTGTTTCATTTCCGAAGGATGACCAGATCATCCAGGCCAAGCAGAATTTTTTTCTTTTGGGGAATATGCCCAATACTATTGGAGCAATCGACTGCACCCATGTGCACATACAGGCACCTCATGAGAATGAGTGGGAGTTTGTAAACCGAAAGGGGAGACACAGCATCAACGTTCAACTTGTGGGCAACGCTGAGCTCCTCATCACAAACTGCGTTGTGAAGTGTTCTGAAGAGGCACTTTGCATGCCTTAACTACTTGAGAGTGGAACCACAGAAAGCATGCAACATAATACTTGCTTGCATTGTCCTACACAACATCGCGACCAGGCGCAAAGTCCCTCTCTGTGATGACGTCCCTGATGCACCTGAGCCCATTGGAGACACTGACCAACCTCCGGCATTCTGTCAGAATGAGGGCCCGACTGGACGACCAATAAGAGATGCAATTGTTAGACACTATTTTTGATAAGTCCATGACTGATGATTGTGTCAGTGTGATTAATGTTTTATGAACAAAGACAGAATTTATTATTTGAGTTCAATATTGACAGCTGTTTGGGGAATTATTTTATGGGGCCGAAATATTTATAATTTATAATTTGCTGTACTGAAAGGTTGCTAGCCTACATAGCCTACCTACTTTATGTACTTCCTGTTGAACAATTCAAGTGAAATTGATGAATAAATATAAATACTGTAAAATGCATGATATAAATGTTGTATTATTTAACTAACCAATTTTAGTTACCTAGTTTCATTACTGATATCCACTATGAATCCACCCTCCTGCTGGGATCAGTTTAATCCTGATTTTTGGGATCAAAATCCTACCAAAAAGTTTTGAAAAACCCAAACTCAAGGTTTGATCCAGATCAACAACAAGATTGGATTACTTGATCCAATCCAATTTCTGAATCCTTTTTTTCTTTTGAAAAACCCATTTTCAGGATTTGATCCAATCCAATAGCCGTAATCCGATCAGATTACTTTTGAAAAACCGGCCCCTGGAGTTAATGTTTTCTAATACCCCAAACTCTGGCTAACCAATAGGAGTTTAGGTTTTGATCTCAGGTTAACCAGTTTGTAGTAGTTTGTTTTTTGTAATTCCCTGATCTCAGGTTACAATTTGTAGTTGTGTTTTGTGATTCCACAAGCACTGAGCCCTATATTCCTGTGCTAGCCTCGGCATCCAACATTCCAGTGGAAATTAAACCAATTTTATATTCTCTGTTTTCCAGCAAATTCATATGTGCTTAATTCTGCAAAGGGGTAATTGAGCTGGAATATATGAGTGTAATTACATATTGCTCACCATATTGATACCTCCAGCAGGCTACTCAAAGGCATCAACACTGAATATACATACTGTGACATCACCACAATGTGACATCATCATTTTAAGTCATGCGTCAATGTGGTAGATCCCCCCAGGTTTTATATGGTTTGTGAAACTGATATTGAAGTGGCTCAGCATAAGCCCTCTAAAAATTATCTCATTGGAAATGCTTCACTATCCACTTATTAGTTCTAGTGAAGAGTCATCATCACTCTACATAATGCTGTTCTACACACTTGCTGCATGGAATTGCAAGTAGACAGTAACAGTAACCTATTTCTCATTGACTCAAAAACCAGACTAGTCTCTCTCATGGCTTCTGTGGGTGTGAATTGATTTGACTCCCTTGCTAGAAAAGCTCATGTAGAATTGATTACTTCCTGTCAAGGAGGATCCAACCTTTTTTTACACCCTCTTCAACTTGCCCTGTAGTGTAGTGGTTAAGATATGTGACTAGGACCTGCAAGGTTGGTGATTCAATCCCCAGTCTAGAGAGACTGAGACTTTATCAGTGACCGTGTATGTGAGCTGTATGATGTTTGTATTAGGTGTTCGTTCGGTCCCTGCTCATGCAAACCATGAAAGCTGTGTTTTCTCTGTAGAGAAGGGAGACAGTGTGATTAAAATATATATATATATATGTATGTATATAATTATCCAAGTGCCTATAACATGCCTCAATTCATTCACCGTGAGCAAAACAACACGGCAAAACTTTAGAAATATAAAATTATGTTTATTCCAGCATTTCCCCCACATAGAGGCTAGAATGGTATATGCTGTTCTGTGAGGCAAATGGGTCAATTGTTTCAGAATACATTTGTTGAAACTAAGTAAAACTGTTGCCTGTTTTGTCATGCTAAACATATTTTCCCATACACTACTAGCAATAGCCTATAACATGGATAGTTTGCCATATTATTCTTGAATGTGGTGGTGCTCATTTAAGTTTACTAGCTAACGTCTTCAATGTTATTCGTTTAAGGGAGCGTTGTGGAAGTCTCTCATGTTAGTGTTCGCTACCCTAACTGTTCAATACCGAGTTGATGGTATAGCACACACAAACGAGGTGCTAGCAAGAACATCTGCTGTATCAGCTGTAGTAACATTCCAAGAATCAGCTGTGAGTTGAACCGTATTTGTATCCTGAAACCTGTGCACTGCTGCTGGAAGAAAATCCCAGGGAAGCACCGTATTCTGCGGTATCCTTTATTTATTAGAAAATAGTTTTTCATTGTTCTATTAACCCTATATAGTTTATTAATCCTCCAAGGTTAAGACTGTTCTTGACTATATACAAAAACGTTTATTTTAATATTGCCATTGCTTTGTCTTTCCTTTGTAATTATAAAGGCTGGAGGTGAGTACTGGTGTGTGTCTGTGTGCTTGTGTGTGTGCGTGCCTGCTTGTTTGTGGTGCCCCACCCAGGTAAATGGCTTTTTTTACAATTACTATTAAGTTTGGCAATAATTCTGGAGTCCACTGTACATACACATGCACCCATACATACACACAGACTCACACGCACGCACACACATACACACACAAACACACACACACACACACACACACAATGGTCTGAAATGTGATTACTCCAGGCCAAGGTCAGAGCCGTGCAGCTGTTACAGAAAGCACTCAGCTAATGGAGGGCTGACTGAAGGGTGAACCTCTCACAATGAAGTGAGGAAGGAGCATCACCAGGAGGGAGGATGACTGAAGCTCCTCATGGCAGGACTGAATTGCCCCTTCTCACTGTCTGACATGTTTCCTCCTTTCTCCCCAATTGTCATGTTGATTGGTTTCACTGTAAAAACCAGTGTCTCAGTGGGGACACTGTCCTTTCTGCCTGTAATGTGGGTTTAGCACTTTTCTCGACTGCACTGGCTGCTATGTTCCACAGGCCTCACAACGCTCCCTGTTCGCGTAGGCATCACCATTAAGACTTGATTATTGCTCTGGGAATTAATTAAGATGTTTAGTTGCAATAAGGCAGCTTTGACACTCTTTCCCTCATGGTACAATCTCTGCGTGGGTTGCAGATTTGTCAGCCCCTGCTCTGCTTACAGGCTGACAGGGTGACTCAAGAGGGCACTGAACTCATTCTGAGACTGAATGCTCAGGACAGCTCTGTCCACGTTTACTCTGCACACTTGCTCTAGTTTTATTCTCTTATTAATTTCTGCTGACTCAGCAGCACAACTCTATGGGTAAAGAGTTCTGGAGATCTCAGGCTCTAGGGAAGGGGTCTACAGCCCTAAACTGGAGGGTCTGCTGGTTATTGGTTTCACTGTACAGTTGCCAGCTGAGTCAGGCCTAAGACACCAGTTGAGTTAAACAAAAACTGTAGGCCAGAATCCTTGCTGTAGATTGAAAAAGCTCTGTGATAGCTTGTCTGAGCAGCTACCACCTGTTTCAAAAAATAGCTTGAGTTGGGCAAGCTGGGAGTTGCTTTGAACTGGTCAACCAGCTAAGCCATGTCAATATGGGAGCTGGTGTGAACTGGTCAACCAGCTACCAGCCGTTTCAAAACCTAACTTGAATGGTTTCTGCAGGGAATACAGTCAAATATCTCTTTGTGCCTTGTGTACAGACAAAAATCTGTTACACAACCTAGCCAGACAGGAAGACAGCCCAACCAGACAGGAACCCAACCCAACCAGACAGGAATAATATTAACAGTGGATTATATGGGTCCTGCTCACACCATCCGTTCACCCTCCCCATTAGTAGGAATCTGCACTCCTTTTGCTGGGAGACTGGGGAAATACAAGCACTTTGTGTCATGAGACTAGATTGAGCCATCATACATTCATTTTACTCCAAAGCCTTTTTACTCCAGCCTTTTAACATGGCTGTTAATTTATTGAATTTGTGGACATAGGTATCTCATTCCTCATAGTTAGCAAATGCCAGGTAACACTATTGTTGTCTTGAATCACAGGTAAACTACATATTTTTATATACAGCTTGTCAAACCACCCGAATAAAGGATTTCATATGCTTTGTTGATAATAGCCACATCAAAAAAGGAGACCAAATGTCTTACCGTAGTGTTTTGTAACATTCTATTTATTTATTTATGACGTTGACATTAAGGGCTCGTTCATTTTTAAAAAGTGGCCATTGTAGCGTATGAAGAGGACTGACAGAGTCAGTGTGAGCTGGGTGTGAGCAATGGTTGGGTGTGGCCCAAGTGCTTTGAGCAATTGTAGATGACTAGACAGCAGTGAGATATTTTAACATGGAACTTGTTTGGTCGCTGTAATGCTTTTTGTCTAATTATTCAGGGAAATTACATCTGGAGAAGATTAGGATTTTTGTGTTTTGTGCTAAATATATATATTTATTATCCATCCATCCATCCATCCATCCATTATCTGAACCCGCTTATCCTGATCAGGGTCGCAGGGGGGCTGGAGCCTATCCCAGCATACATTGGGCGAAAGGCAGGAATACACCCTGGACAGGTCGCCAGTCTATCTCAGGGCACACACACCATTCACTCACACACTCATACCTACGGGCAATTTAGACTCTCCAATCAGCCTAACGTGCATGTCTTTGGACTGTGGGAGGAAACCGGAGTACCCGGAGGAAACCCACGCAGACACGGGGAGAACATGCAAACTCCGCACAGAGAGGCCCCGGCCGACGGGGATTCGAACCCAGGACCTCCTTGCTGTGAGGCGGCAGTGCTACCCACTGCACCATCCGTGCCGCCCTATATTTATTATATATAAATTATTTTTTTCTAATAGTTTTATTATGATAAGAGGTAGAATGTGTTTGTAAATTATACTGCTGTATTTCAGCTTATTTTTTTAAGCAATCTGCATCATCTTATTCAAATGAAATGATTGTTGATGGGAGCTAAGTAGGGGAGACCGGGGTGCAAACTAACACGGGGCATGTTGAAGCATGAGGATTTTGCATAGTTGCATTTGTGCAAGAATGACGGGTTTGTTTTCACTTATGTATTATCGCAACCCACTTGTGTTTGGTTGTTCACCGGTCTCCCCTACAAGCACCGGTCTGCTTACTGCCAATGGTTGCATCAGTAATTTGGCTTACTTTTGTAATTCCTGCATGTTGCAGTGTAACTAAGTTTCATTAAAGTCTTCACTGCAGCACTATCAGAGAGAGTCATCTCGTCAAAAAGACCTGGACTGTCAGATATACAGATGTGGGTTATTAATCACCCATCCATTCTTACTGCCTCAGTAATTTATAGAAATGAAACTTGAGAGCAGGTGGCTCAGATGCAGTCATCTATACGCTGAGGCAGAGGATGCAGATTAAGTTCTACAGTGAGTTCTACATACTGAGGTTGAGTTGTACACATCAAGGAAGAATTTTACACACTGAGGAAAAGTTCTACACACTGAGGTACATTAGCACAAAGTTAATAGTGTTATTTCATTTTGTGGAGGGAAAGCATGTGAGGGACACTAGTAGCGGTAGCTAGTTACTGTTAGTTAGATATGTTTATTTACTGCCACCAAATAAATTATATAAAAATAGATTTATATAATCAAGTTGGGTCCAGTGGTCCAAACAGTGGGTCCAAAAAATATACAATAATGTACAGTTATCTTTGCTAACACATAATATTATCAATTAAAATTAAGTATAGACAGAGAATATTTTCCCAGAGAATATTAAAAAGACCTGTAGGACCCGGCCAAAACAGGCACTGTCAGTCAAGAGGAAACTCCAAAGTGCCATGTGACTAGCGTAGCCTAATTGCAAGAGCTCACTCATAAATTTTCACAAGCATGTTCATTTTGGCCAGTGCAAATAGGCCTACAGAAATAGAAAATCTAACTGAAATATAAATCTTAACTGTGGAAATGTTTTGGGGTCCCGGTCAATTATGAAGACGGAAAAAGGGGCTGTGGACCAAAAAAATGCAATTTGCAGACTGTGTAACAGTTTTGTTGCGTACAGTGATGGCAAATTTTGGAACTGGGAGATGCGAGATGGTTTTCAATGAGTTAGTTCAGGCTATGTATAGCCAAGTTTATGATTTATTTTAATGAAAGCCGATATGTCCAATATTTATGATTTTATTTTGCTACTAGAACACGACTGAGCAAATACAGGCTATTGGGAGTGCAAGTGAGCCTGGGACAAGCAGGAGAGAGGAGGGCAACACAGTGCAAAAGGAACTGGGAGAGCCTCTCCGCCAAAAAATAAAACTGCTCTGAAGGCCCTCCTTGGCAGTGCTTTCGGTGAACATATACAAGTAGACCACAATGCAATCAACAAAGAAGTCAATTGGTACAGGGAAAGTGCTGCTCTCCCTCTAGACAAAAGTCTGCTACAATGGTGAAGAGACAATGGCGGAAAGTTCCCACTGCTTGTCCCATTCACAAAAGCTTGTCTATCTATTCCAGCCACTTCAGTTCCATTGTCCATTATTGCATACTTGGACTGCTATTGTTATCTGTTTTATGACTCCTACCCGGCCTTTTGGACTCTGTCTCTCTGGATTGGGATTTCGGTACCTTTGCTCTGCTTGGACTGACCTCCCGGTTTTTTAGCTTTTCCTGTTTTGATTACGCTCTGTCTGCCCCTTCATCTGCCTTTATTAAACCTGCCGTTTTTCTCATAACCCCTGAGTCTGCACTTGGTTCCTCCGGCCCCGCACACCTGACAAAATATCTACAGTTCAGAAGCTATTCTAATCGGTAAACCATGAGATGAAAACAGCTGCTCTAAAATCATGAGTTTAGAAACCAGAGTTGTTTCCTGTTCTTCTTTCAACTTCCTGTTAGCTTTCTCTCCATCTAGTTTCTATGAGAGAATGCCCTTCCATATGACCACCACTGTGCTCAGTACCACTCCTTCATTCAGTGACATAATCCAGTGCCTCCAGTCAAATGGCACCCAGACGGTAAGGCAGACTTTCCTTTGCTTCAGAAAACATTTAGCTATGCAGGTTTACAGGAAGGAGTTTGGGGTAGTCCCTTTGATAAATTTAATCATGGCACAATTCTGTTCAGTCATTGCTCCACTAATCAAATATTCTTATTAGAGGAAATGTCCGCAGCTGTATATCTTAGTGTCACAGTATTGTGCTTTTAGATGCAACTTGAATGTCTAACATGCAATATTTATTACAGTGTACTGTGTGATTACAGACTTCAGAAACAAATGCAAATTTCCTTCAACCCAGAACTGTAAACAAGACTTACAAGCTCTGGCAGGTGTGAAACCAAGCTCTATACTAAACCGCTGTGGTCCACTGTTTAAGCACTGCAGAGGAAAGGTATTTAGCATTAATACAAACAGCTGTACTCATAACAGCAGTTGAAAAGTGGTTGTTTATTTTCTGAGAAACCAGTCTCCTGGAAATACAGTGTGAATTTAGACAGTTTAAGCAAAAGGGGTTCCACTGTAGGTACAGTGAGATCGTAATAATAATATGAGGCCATCGGCTCTATTTATGCCCTTTTATCCAGTTATGACCAAGGTATGAAACACAGCATGAGAAATGTCCCTGTGTCATTTAAACCCAGCAGCCTAATTGCAAATAGCTAATTTTCATGAAGTTCGTTTTTGTATGCACTGTTGCCAGATGCATTTTTGCAGTTCCTGTTCTCTGTCTCACAATCAGGGCTTCAGTCACTGTGCTGCAACATGGTGTTAATTTCAGTGTACAATGCCAGTTTATTGCATTGTTCATTATCACAGGCTAGTTTGTCATAACAGACCCTCTGGCCTGAATATACTTCTTCTGCGGATTTGCTTTCCCTTACAACAGAATACATTTACAAAATCACATTACATTACATTACAAATCACATTCTCAGGACTGGTCTACCACCCCAGTTTTTGTTTATGTTCATACAGATGCAAAATGTACTGTGTGAAAGTACTTTTTGGTACTTTTCTCTACTGTACTACTACTACTAATGTACATAAACAGAAGCAATGTAATTTAAATCTCTGTTGTAAAATCATTTATTTTTTTAACACAATATAGAGTATATTTGCTGCCCTGTGTAAATATACCATGTGAACACTGGCAGGCATATTTAATTAAAAGCATCTGCTCTAAATGCGGAGAGGACGAACCAGGTACTGGTGTGGGGAGGTTCACACCAAACCAGGCCTGTAGTTGGTGTGGAGCAGCATTAATAGTTTGAGGGGTGGAAAATTGCAAGGCACCATGGATTCCAGGTCTGTAGTCTTGTTGATGGTCAGTAATTACACAGAGATGGGGATGGAGATGGGGATGGGCTTTTTGGTTTCTGAGCTTCCCCTGTAATCATGCAGGCACAAGCTGCAGACCCCTGTGGACGTGATGCTTTGCACACCCACGGACCACTCTGGGAAAGTCCCAAAACCCAGCATGTACAAAAGTCACACAACATTTAGCCTCCCTCTTATTGTGGGCATGCTCTGTTACTGCATTCAAAGGCCTGCATAGTCACAAGGGAACTATCCTCTTGTTCTATCTCTTTGAGCATTCCTTAAACTAACCCTGTATATTGGAAGAAAACTGCCAGAAGCAATAGGTGAGTTGAGGAATAACACAAGCTATCACAGTGATTGTGGAGTGATTGGAGCTGAAAAGCATTCCCATAGCTCCCATAATAAAATATAATCTGAGGCTGATGCATCACCTTTCAAAATGAGACAGGCAAAATGTGATTTGAAAGGAAGATTGAGAAATGCGCACTTAAAAAACAAAAACAATACTTGTGCAAATTCATTTTCTGTCCCAGACATGGCACAGTTAGAGGGAGGAATGGTGAAGACCCTGCTGTAAAATCCACCTATGCCAGCTTGGTAATAAACTGGATATATGCTGGGTATCAGCTGGTCAAACAGCTAGTGATGGTAGCTTGTCTGAGCTGGTAGCTGGTCAACAAGCTACTAGCTGTCTTGAGCTGGTCAAAACATGTCCAGCTGGGAGCTGGTCTGAACTGGTCAACCAGCTAAACCATGTTGAGCTGGGAGTAGGTCTGAACTATTTTTGAACATATTTTGAGCTGTTTTTTTCAGCAGGGGAAGTAGTGTTCACTCTGACATGAAAGTGTCATATGAGTCTCAAAAGAAAAAATCTTTTCATCATCAAAAGTTAGTGACATGTGAAAATGCAAATGACTCAGTCACCTTGTCTTTTCATGTGACATTTTTTTTTCACATGTGAATATATGCATCATTGTAAATTATTGACATAACCCCAGTATATGTATCTGCATAAAATAATCAAACAGACAATCTACTTTCAAAACAAACTACTTTCAAAAACCTTAATATGGATAGATCACCATGTTTAAGATTCAGTGTGATAAAGGCAGCATGTTCAGAGAAAAATATTTCCAAGGTATAAAGCCATACAATAAATCTTAATGCTAACTATATTGTCTTATTGTATCATACACGGTATATTATGAAAAAGTCACGTGGATACATACGATAAGGCTAAACCGTATATGGCAGCTCTTCAAAGGCTCTTGGTTCTTGTGAAACCAACACACTGCCTATGAAGCCAGGGAGTGACACCAAAATTACCAACCACATCTATTGCAAGTGGAACACCACTTAGGCCAAAGACATGTGAACCAGACCCCAGTCTAGAAGACTATGAAATACATCAGCCAGTTTTAGACCATTCAACATGGTTAGATTTTTGAAGTATATCACTAATATAAAGGATCCGTTGAAAGAAAAATGGCAAATTATTTTCAATAACTTTCTTAAAAGAAAGGCACATTTGTCTGTTTACTTACAAGCATGACATTGTTTACACTCTGGACACATGATAACATAGTTTTTTCTTAAATCATCACTATACAATCTCATAATTATGTCGTACGAATATCCTTTATCTCTGTGTTTCAAATAAAATATGCAGTTTTGTCCGCACGTTATGCTAAGAGAGTCTTTGTTGTAAGTAAGTTCTGTTCCAGAAAAGTATTGCTGCTGGTAGAAAAATATTCAAAGTCAGGAGGGTTAACATTGGAATCAAAGAATTCACTGAGATACAGAGCTAACCAGTGCTTGCCTGACATGTGTCTAGGATGCTAGTTGACAATTAACATAGCAGGCAACTTTTTTGCCTCTGGTAATTCCAAAACACTATAAAATTATTTACTTCAAGTGATGTTGCTCATCATGGCCGTAATTTCCTCGGTGTTCATGATTAGTAGTAATCATACATTCTGTCTCTGCTTTACTTTGATTATATCATCAAAGCATGCATGTTCAATCAAATTTACAGTTCTGGGAAGGCTTGTTTGAATCTCATCTCCAGTCATTTGTTGCCTATCTTGACCAGGGAGAGGAGCTGACTACATCCTTCATTTGGCTCTTGACGATTTATGAACTGGGGCTGATCTTTTAGATGTCTCCCCATTGCCAGAACCAAACTATAGTATTCCAGGGCTTAAAGTTCTCAGGCATGGTGCTGGATTTCCACCATTTGGCCGTTTTTTCCACAAAATAATATTCTCACAATCTTTTATAAAAAATTTATAAAAGAGAAAAATGCATAACTTTGCTACTTTCCCCCTAAAATTATAGTATATACAGGAGGAATTCAATTCTGTGTAATATATCAATATGATAACATCCCTTCTTTTGTAACATGTAACACAAGGTCTTGAAATGTCATAACGCGGCCCCTTTGTTTTTGTTCTGGATGCGTCCTATCCAATCACGTTCATTCTTGCAACCATTTATTCTTAATTTACCAATGGTGTGCAAGTAAGGCAGTTTTTTCATCAAGTGAGTAGGGAGCTACTGTCAGTCCATCAGTCTTCTTGCTGTGCACAAAATTCAAAGTATCCGCTGAAACATGGAAGCGAAGTTCATTCAAACTGAGGAAGCCTAATTGAGAGGGGAGTGAAAAACGAATGGAGATGGGCTTGGGGATGGACAACCACTTAACACTTGGTGCAAAAAACTCCATGGAAATGTTTTCCTTAAATGCTGATGAGTCTATAAGCCTGAACATGGATAGAATTCTTCTTCTGTCTAGTTAGTTATTATAATGATGATCTTGGCAAAGTTATAACATCTATGCAGTGTTTCCCGTAGTGGTTTATAGTTAAGGTGGCCAGCCTTAACTAACAGTCCAGCCTTAACTAACGTTGGATTAAGAAATGAAAATCGGAAAGAATAAATCTGACGCATCTTGATTTTAACATCCACACCATTTATCAGCAGCCTCTCCTGAAAAAACATGTCTGCATGTATGTGCCCGAGCTGTTCAAATGTGTAGTGTTGCTGTTTCCTGTATATATGGACATATTCTTCAGTCCTTCATTGTCTCCGGTGGGGTTCGTTTTCTTGGTTTCATTTTCTCCACTATGGAAATCCACATACTGCTGAGAAATACGATAATGTCAGTGTCCTTTTCACAGCAAGGGTCCAGCGAGCCAAATGCATAATTGTTTCTAATTCTAAAAATGTGCTGACTTGGAGCAATGTAATCTTCTGCTGTTTAACTGTTTGCCATGTTAAAAAAGCTTTTTTTTGATGTCTCAGAAACAGAAGATCGTCAGATCTTCTTATGTTTTTCCTAATACGTTGTGATTCATGCTGCATATGTCATCAATGTAAATGGACTGCATTTATATAGCACTTTTATCCAAATCACTTTAAAATTAATGCCTCTCACCTACCCATTCACACACACTCACTCCCACACTGATGGCGACTGGCTGCCATGCAAGGGCAAAGGACCAACCAGCTTGTCAGGAGCAATTGCAGGTTGGGTGTCTTGCTGAGGGACACTTTGACAAACCCAGGGCCAGCAACCTTCCAACTGCCAGATGACCTCCTGAGCTAATGCCGCCCCCTATGTGAACAATGTTTGTCTGTAATGGGGTTTTCAGTGAAACACTGTGATTCAGGACTGTCATGGAGTCTTCATACAGGTATACTGCTCCCCCCTCCCTCACTCATTCTGATGTTTGCTTCTTTTGCTGCTGTACAGTATGTTTTTGAGGATTTAGCAGCCAGCACTAAAACATTCTTCCTGTACCTTGCAATAGGCTTTGTCCACATTGCATATGAAGGTTTATTTAACGTGATTGTATGCACAGTGTGGTCCACAATTATTGGCACCCCTGACTGGCAATGCACAAAAAATAAACAATATAAATATTGAGGAAAAATTCACATTTGAAGGGATTTTGGACCAATCCTCTATGCAGGTCCTAGCAAGAGCTTTCAAATTATTCGGTATATCAACTACCCTCTTCAGTTCAGCCCACAGGTTTTTGATAGGATTGAAGTCCGGTGCCTGAGATAGCCATTGCAGAACATAGCATCCGTATGATTGGAAACAGAGATACAAAAAAGGAGATGCACCTCATACCCACAGTGAAATATAGTGGTGGGTCAGTGATGTTTTGGCTGTTTTAATTCCAGAGGTGCAGGGGCACTGATATAATGACTTCCTCCAAGTACCAGGCAATTGTGCCTGACACTCCGGTTTCCTTTTCAGCAATGCTGAGACTGAGGCTGTAGGTGTCTCCAGCAAGACTAAAACAATTCCTTGAAATCCACACAGAAATGGTTCCGTGACAACAAAATCTATGTTCTGCAATGGCCATCTCAGGTGCCAGACCTCAATCCAATTAAAAACCTGTGGGCTGAACTGAAGACGGCAGTTGATATGTGCAAACAGAAGAATGTTAAGGATCTGCGTGGTCCAACATCCCTCCAAACGTGTTCCTTAACCTCCAGGAAAAGACATAATGTTTTTATCCTTAGCAGAGGTGGATGCACCAAGTACTAAAAAGTCATTTTGTCCTTTACAAGTGCAGGAGGACCCAGACAGCCCTTGTGTTTCATGACTAAATTTAGAGTGGCTTGTCCATTCATCAGAGAGGCAAGCTGTCGTATTTTGCCATGCTCTGGCTGTTTAATATGTCCGTGCTCTAGCCAGTTCATAATTGCAATGTGCTGCCCTGGGAATTCACTAGCAGAAACTCAAAAAACAGTGTTTTATGAGCCAATAGTGCACTTGTGTCCAAAAGAGAGGGCAGCTGTCAGAACTCTAATTGCAATTACCTCTCAACTGCATCAGACAAAGAGAGCAGAAGGCTACCAGTGTAGCCAGCACTGTTGAACAGGCAAGATAAGATAGCATAAGATCTGTTTCTTTATAGAAAGTGTAAGAATGCGGGTAGCTTTTTCAGCGAGTGGGCAGTTATAAAGAGTTTAGACAGTGAACAGATATTTTATATGTATATATTCGATTTTAGTCATTTTTTGTTTATTTTCTTCTTATGTTAGTCTGCTGGTGGATATTTGTTGAGAAAATCCAGGTAAATTGTTGTTAGCAGCTCACAGTTACAATGTCACACGGTTTTGTTTCAACTGGTAAACAGACCCGACAGGCTCTTGGTGGTAGTCCCTGTCAGGTACCCACGGTAGTGTGTTGTGCTTAGTAGCTTCATCCTGTTAGTCACAGGGAGGATGTTCTCCATCTGCCATCAAGCCTCTGACAAAAACTATGAACAGTGGATAGCTACTAATCAGTTTCAAACTACAGGTGTAGATACAATCTGACTCAGCTCACTTCACAACAGAGGCTTGGTAGAATTAACAAACAATTTCTCCTGATAATTTGAGGAAATCCAATATCATTTTTATTATTGTTTATAGGTTCAATTGATTTAAACCTATAAACTACAATGCATTTACACTGAATAATATGTAACTTATTACCCAAAGAACAAGGAGCGGTGGAACACACAGAATTTTTGAGTCATGTGCACATTTAATGAACGGGACAGTCCTGTCATCAATTGTTCTGAGGTACTCAGGTAAGAGTAATCTTACCAATTGTTCGTAATTGCACATGCTTTTTGTCCCATGTTATTCAGTGTAAAGAAATATACGTACATATTTATAAATTGATAAATCTATACAGTTATATCTAGACAGTTGCTCATAAGTTTAATAGGTCAAACCTCCCTCAGATCACTGACATTTTCCTTTTTTGCAAAATATAAGACACCACAAAACACATGATACCAGCATTCAGCTACTTTACCTGACCATGTGCTCTGTAGTGGATGTGCTCAGAATGGCATTGTAACCATGCATTGACCAGCCAGATAAACACTGAAGGGGAAGGAAAGCCACTTAACATGGGTTGAGGGCATGTGGTCCAGTGTTACCGGGGATGTTAAGACAAATTTCACCAGCAGTGACCTCTTGCCTCTCATTCCCTTACAGTGAACAGAGCATCTGCCAGGCCCGGGCCTCCGTAATGGTCTACGATGATACCAGTAAGAAATGGGTGCCAATTAAACCTGGACAGCAGGGCTTCAGTCGCATCAACATCTACCACAATGCTGCCAACAACACCTTCCGTGTGGTGGGTGTCAAACTGCAAGACCAGCAGGTATGGCACACAGTGGGGAGGGCAGGGGATGCGGTTTTGATGTGGTAGGTTTGAAGTGTTTTCCAAGCTGCTTTTGTGCCCCAGGAGCCTCATATTTATTAGGCTGGGAGCCTCGTTGATTTTAGGTGCAATTGCAGCTCAAAATGCAGCTCCATAAATACATGACCCTTTTGATGCACTTTGAGAAAAAAAAGAGCACCACGTCTTTCTCTGTCGTTTTTTTCTATGCTGTCCAATCACATGAAAATAGAGTGTTTGGATTTTGCTTTAGGTTCGCATCTAGCACTTTTTATTGAGTAGGTTTCATAAAATCATACACTCAGTGACCACTTTATTAGCTGGACCTGTAAACCAGTTGATTAATGCAAATACCTAATCAGGCGATCATGTGGCAGAAAGTCAATGCATGAAAGCATGCTGACATGGTCAAGAGGTTCAGACCAAACAAAATTTGACTTTCACCATGGAATGATTGTTGGTGCCAGACGGGGTGGTTTGAGAATCTCAGAAACTGCTGATCTCCTGGGATTTTCATGCACAACAGTCTCGAGAGTCGAATGGTGTGAAAAACAAAAAACATCCAGTGAGCAACAGTTCAAAAACCCCTTGCTAATGAGAGAGGGCAGAGGAGAATGGCCTGACTGGTTCAAGCTGACAGGAAGATGACAGTAGCACAAATAACCACACGTTACAACAACAACTCTGAACACATAGCACGTTGAACCTTGAAGTTGATGGACTACAGCAACAGAAAACCAAGTCAAAGAAAAAAGTCAAATTGATTGGTCACTGTGTGTACTTGTACTGCTCCACGTGTTTTCAAGGCAGTGTAGCATGTTTGGTGTGATCGGCCCCAAATTACAAATACAAATACAAAAAAACAAAAAAAAATCAGGACAAAACTGTCAAACCATACTGCTGGGTAAAGTAAAAAACAACAACAGGTAGTCAGAGAGAGAGAGAGAAAGAGAGAGAGCCCAGAACTCTGTCAGAGGAGGTGCTTTTATAGGGCGGAGATAATTATTAAACAGCACCCCCGACTAGGCACTACCAGCTGAGGACACCAGTCCTCACAATACTTAGCAAGATAAAATATATTTCCTAACATCATGGGGCATTAAGGATCCAGAGTGAGCCAGTCACAGAGGCTCAGGCACACCATCTGGGAAACCAAGGCTCCAGGTGCCACACAGCAGAGTGCCAATGGCATCATTCGGACCTTGCACCCTGGAAGGCAAGCCAAAAAAAGGGGGAAAACAGACAGGGGAAACAGAGCGAAAATTCAGAACCATCAAACAGACGGTTGCCCTGTCAAGTTGCAGTTTGGCTTTTAAATACATAAGTTACACACAAGTGTGAGGCAATGTGTCGGCTACCTTATTTTCTTTTCTCCAGATGTGCCAAATCAAAGTAAGTCACTGATTCTTGTTCTGCATTCACTGTAGGGAAACCAAGGGATTATGGTGCTTGAATGCTATTATAGATGTATTAACAGATCCCAAATATAAATCAAAGTTTTGTACCTCCCACACAAGAGCTCTTTCTCAAAAGCGAAATAGTTACATTGATGTTTGTTAAAATGGGAAAAGAAACGTACTGGATGATCGATTTGCATATCATCTTGTTGCAACAAGACGGCACCGGTGCCCTCATCGATAGCATCAATGGCTAGTTTAAAGGGCCCATCAAAACAAGGAGCAGACAAGATAGGAACACTACATAGTAAGGCCTTAACATTCACAAAAGCCTACTGCCACGTACTGCCACCCACTGGATCACATACATATAGCTTTCCTATCCTGCTATTTTGAGATTATGTTCTATGTGTCTATTCTTTAATCTCCTCCTCATCCCTAATGCTACATTCTTTGTTTAACATTATCCTATTACCCCGATGTCTGACTCCCCCCAAACCCCTTTCATGTGGGTTATATCCAAGATCTCCCTTGTTGCGTCCACCACCATTAAAATCCTCTCTGTGTTCATTTTTATTTTGATTGCACAGTTTACTACCGTGGCTATAAAGGCCAAAAAACTTTTATGATCAATATTTTAAAACTCTGTCACCCTCCTCTTCACCATTGTTTCACCACTGTCCTTACTTAGTCCTGTTCTTTATTCCTCCCAATTCCCTTCTCTACCCTCTCTTCATTGCGTCTGCATAAAATATTTTGTTCTTCGCTCTTGTCTGTTCCACCTCACTCTCCATCTTCCTCCAACCTGATCTTTTGACAACCTACAATCCTCTTCTGAACACCCATCCTTCCCAAACCTTCTATATATGGGCTCCTATTTTCCTATATACTGTAGCTGCATGGCCTTATTCCTGACACCAATAACACCTTAGTGGTACCCTCTCGTATGT
Source organism: Conger conger (assembly GCF_963514075.1). NCBI lineage: Eukaryota > Metazoa > Chordata > Actinopteri > Anguilliformes > Congridae > Conger > Conger conger. The sequence continues at coordinate 45,837,421 of NC_083760.1, forward strand.
CCTGACCCTATAGGTAGTCTAATAACACCTACTCTGGTAGCCAATTAATTCTATCAGCACCGATCCACTTTGTTCTTCTTTTCTGTCCCAATAACATTTAAACCGCCCCACAAAATAATAATGAAAGTTATAATAATGAGAATCAGATTTTCAGGAATCAGCACTGTAGTCTGGCGCTGTGTGCTTGATGACCTCAGGTCAGTGATGTCCATCTTGTTTCCTGCCCCCAGGTGGTGATAAACTACTCCATAGTGAAAGGCCTGAAGTACAACCAGGCTACACCCACCTTCCATCAATGGCGCGATGCCAGGCAGGTCTATGGTCTCAACTTTGCCAGCAAGGAGGAGGCTACCACTTTCTCCAATGCCATGATGTTTGCCCTCAATGTGCTGAACACTCAGGAAGGAGGTGAGCTGCTATAGTGCTGTGGGCACATTTTCCTTCAGAAAAGGGCTCCTGATCATTTCTGCTGGAGCCCTGCGATCCAACACACTTTCCTCTAAAAATGCACATTAACTAGACAAAAAAATGTAACTTTTAGTGGGGAACATTTTTTCGCACTAGCCCCCAAGTGGCCAGGGAGTTGGCAACTCAGACAACCCCTAGTGGCCATGGAATTGGAGACTGTTCCATTCAGACATTTGTAAGTGTCACCATTGTCACATAGTTTGCTTAGTTAGCCTGAAGGTATTCCAATGCACTGGTGAAAAATGCGGCTCACTGAACTAAATAAACAAGAGGAATTCTTGTGTAATTATACCATGTCATTGTAATATCAATAGCTGTGAATAAATATGGAATACATATACAATCTTGCCATTGGTTTTTCACATAGAGATGTCCCTTTCAAAGTTCAGTGATAATTTATTGTCTTGACCAATCTGATACAGAAATAGACATACAAATAAGAAATGGGGGTGGCATTTACATCGACCATGCATAATACCTGACAAGGTGTTTCAGCCATTTCAATACTTTTATTTGAATGCTGTTTTTATCCAATAGAGGACAGTATAAGCTTTCCAACCGTGTATGGCATGCTTAATTCTAAACTTTTAAGCATTTAACTTTTAACCACAGAGGGCTCAGCATAAACGGCTTGAATGCTTGCTTTACTCAGTGTAGCACATTTGCGCATGCCATTATGCTGTTATACAGGCACTCAGGTCGCAATCGTTGTTTTCTCTGCCATTTGGAAGGTCTTATGTGTCATGTTTCTTTTACATTATTTTCCAATGTGATATCAATGTTTCATCTTAAACCATAACAAGGAGACTTTACTTTATGTAACACATGACCCACAGTTAAATGTGATAGATAGATAGATAGATAGATAGATAGATAGATAGATAGATAGATAGATAGATAGATAGATTCTAGATGAATGATTACTGGAATTAATTTAAGGATTGTTCTACACTTGGTTTGAAATATAGGCTCCATCACCCCCTTGGTGGTGGAGGATTGAAATACATACAGGCAATAAAAGACCAAGGGCTCTAATCAGGGAGCATGCCATTACCCCTTATGGGCAATACGTTCTGTCAACTAACATATCTAACTGAGTATCCACCAACAAACACATGCGCAGTAACTCAAAACTCCTTGTGGGCAATGCATGTGGGATTACAATGGACCTGTACCTCCCTCTAGTGGACCTCAGGTGTCAGTGTTAAAGTCGTAAAGTTGTATTCCCTTTGTTTGATAGATTTACTCTCTGCCTTCAGTCATACCCTGCTGAAAAAAACAGCTCAAGCTTTGTTTTGGAACAGCTGGTAGCTGGTTGACCAATTCATACCAGCTCCCAGCTTGACATGGTTTGAAACAGGTAATGGTTTGGTAGCCGGTTGACCAGCTCACACCCAGCTAGGCCAACTTTATGTCCAGCTTGGCTATGCTGGTTGACCAGCTCATACCCAGCTAGACCAGTTTATGACCAACTTGACAAGCTCAATTTTCATGCTGGTCAAGCTGGCATAGTTGGATTTCAGAGCAGGGTAAAATGTATAGACTCTGCATAAAATAGGATGGAGGAAATCAAATACAGGCACAAATTCAAACATCAGTGCCATGTACTTCCTGTCTTTATCTTGAATGTGACTGGTTTTGTCAGAGTTTCATAAAACCCTAGATTCTGGGTGTAATAACAGCCTTTTCCATCTATACTGTGTGGGCAGAGTGGCATGGGGCTCATCACTTATTAACACAAGGGGAGTGTTTCTCATCTGTGCGCTTGGTCTTAATTAAGGACATGCTCCTTTTGGGTGTGTTGTTAAAGTTCACAGGTGTTTCAATAAAAGGTGGTGAATTCAGAGCTCAGGTGGCAGTAGCAGCAGGCAGGTGGAAATGTTCCTGTCTGAAGCGAGCCATGATACCCCCCAACCCACCCGTCACAAATCGGGTCTATGTCTCTCCTTCTCTGGCTTAACGTGAGGTTTTTAGTTTGTTATTTGGGTAGGCATTCTATAGAGTACTTGTGTGCTTCTTACTTACATTCATAGCTCATAAAACATACAAACATACACACGTGTGTACACATATATATGCACATATACAAACAAGCATACAGGCACATATACAAAAAAATATACTTATACTTTAAAAAACAATGTGTTCAAAATAATACAAATTAGGTTAAAAAAAAGAAAACCCGTGTTTAGGGTAGATCAGTGTTCAAATTACAGGGTGCTACCTGAAAGACATTCACATACAAACAATAAAGAAGAGAAATTGAGTAAAATTTAAAACTTCCATAAATGGTGAGGTTTTAGCCTTGGTTGGTCTTCTATACTCTCAGAAATACAGTGGAATGACAGTGGAGGTACATTTATGTTCTTCAAGGATCACATTTCCAAAATGCACCTTGAAAGTACATTAATGGGTACAAATTACTGCATTTTCTAACAAAAAAGGCTTTCCCAACAAAACAAATTAGTTATATATTTCTGGCCTATAGGGTATATGTACCTTTTCAGGCACTTTTCATACCTTTATATCCAACAGTGTACATTATCTCTACTCATTGTCACTTTACCACTGCCCAGTCCCCTCTGTTCCCAAGTGATCTGATGGCTCACAGTCTCATACAGTGTGATGGTTCACACTGTCACTCAGCTTCTTGAGGAATAGCACTGCAGACTGTGTGGCTCTACCCAGCAGCCGTAGGGGGCCGCATGTGTGAGACCTTCTTTTCCTGTCCTCTGACATGACAGATGACACTTGGGCCTCTCCAGTTTCACTCTGCTGCTACTTATAATGTTTGCGTGGGTCCAGTGTCAGCCCATTCTGTCACCATGGCTCCTTATTGGTCCAAGGCCCAGCCAAAATACGAATGGAGCCACCGATTCCCACATGGGCTGGGTGGGTGGGTGGTAGTGGGGCGTGGGTTTTCGCTGAGTTTCTTCTGCGATAGTGGCAGAGTGCGTCTCCCTCTTGTGCTGAGTTCCACAAACACCCTGTACTGTTTTCATTGCTGCTGTCTCTTCGTGGGCTGTGGGCTCTGTTCACCTGCTTAGACAGCGAGGTGGGGAGGAGCCGTCTCATCATGCCAGGCCAGGAGACTTTGCCAGGGCAGCTTAGACGGGTCAGCTCTGCAGTCATCAGGCTCAGCAGTGAGTAGCCCTGGGGAGTGGAGCTCTGTAGTTCTGCTGGATCTGGCAGCCTTTGTGTAGTGGGTCTGTGGACTTCATATGGTGATTGCTTTATAATGTGCTGGTATACGTTTGCCTTCTTTGTGTTTTCTGTGTTTGTGCTTGGGCTTTTGTTTCTGTGGGTGTGTTTGTGGTGAGCTTTACTTTGGGGAAATCTTGGCTATTCACAGATCTTGGGGGTGTAGTCGTGGCAATGACTGTGACCCCAAACTTGGCATTTGCCTGTATGTCATCGTACAGGGTTTTGCTAGTCTGACACATTACATTCCCTTTTGTAGCCCAGACATTGACATCTTAATCCTCCCTTTGGTGATGATAATAGGTGACTCCCAAGATCCCTCCACACCTCAGCTTTAGAGACTAATTCAGCTATTCAGGAATAAGGAGAATGCAGCCTATACAATAGCATTCATATGCCTTCAATCACAAGAAGGGATCTTCCCTGGTCTCCGGGGGTTGGGGTAGTAAGAATGAATGTAAACCTCTCTTGGATAATGGTGTTTGTAGCAACTTTTCATTTCCCATTTTGTAATAACATAACTTCATAACTTAAGGCCTGTACAATCACTACAACATCCTCCATCCATTCAGGAGGGTGCATGGATGCAGCTAGCCATTGCTCCATTCACTCCATAGTCCACCTGATGCTGAGTTGTGTGAGAGAACTGTGGTAAGGCATAGTGCTTAATGAAATCCGTCTTCCCTGGATGATAATGCCAATTACACACCTCCCACTGGACCCCCTAATAGACACTAATCCTTGGTACAGTGAAGTGTCTTATACATTTTTATTCAATTGGTGCTTTTTTCAGGATGTAAGAGTTTTGTGGGGTTTTTTATGTTGTGCTGACAACATGTCATGCATATTAATTAATATTTGTCACTGTTTTTATTGACTCTTGTTAACTGAGCTTAACTAATATAATCTGGGTAACCTGGTTATAAAATTATGTTTACATAGGTAGCTAGCTAGTTGGTAGACAATAAAGTAAGTTAGTAGTTTCTGTTTGACCTGTTTTAAGTACTGACAATACACATTGTCCCCAAAATGATTAAGATAAGGTTACTGAACAAAATAAAAATATTGAAATGAATTAAATGAAAACAAACAGAAATACACCTTTTTGTTATTGTGAGTGTCCTGATTGTGAAGCATGTCTGCATGTTGACATTTGCAATTTTTGTCTCCAACCATGTTGACATTTGTGTTTTGAATTTCCAGCCATCACATTAGTGTTTGTAGTAGAGTAAGAGTTGGCTAAGAATGTAAAGTTTAAAGTTTACTCACAGTATAGTTCGGTATATGGTATAGTTTTTACCTCTGAGTTTTGAAAAAGTGTTAGAAGTTTCAGTAATGTGTTCAAGGAATAGATTTCTAGAAAGATGTATTCTAAACAGGCACTTGACGTCTTGGTCAGTACAGAATGTTTCAGCAGTCATTCATGATAAAAAGCACTCAGCGGGAGTTCATTGCACTCCATCTGGCTGTGAAACGAATGTGTAATAAGCTGAGATGTCTGTCAGCACATGGGCCATGCACTGCTGGCATCTCAGTCTGTTGGAGTAGCAAATTGGTATTTAGGCAGCTGTACAAATGTTGGAGAGAAATCTGAATGAGTATGTCGGATAAAATTCTGCCTGAAGGTTACAGTAGGAGACTATTGGTCAGAAGGCCCACTTATTTACAGGCTATTGTATTATGCTGTATAGTGATGATAGTGCAAGAGGAAGCTGCAGTATTGTGATGATAGTGCAGGAGGATTATGTTGTATAGTGATGGTAGTTTGACTTTTGAATGTCTTTGTTGGTGGTGTGCAATATATATGTAGGTACAGCATATGGATGCCTATGTATAGATATTATGTAAATATGTGGGTATGTACACTTACTGAACACTTTATTAGGACCACCTGTGCACTTACTTATTCATGTGATTATCTAATCAGCCAATTGTGTGGCAGCAGTGCAATGCATAAAATCATGCCGGTTCGGGTCAGGGCTTCAGTTAATATTCACATTAACAAAAAATGTGATCTCAGTGATTTCGACCATGGCGGGATGGTTGATGCCAGGGCTGGTTTGAGTATTTCTGCAACTTCTGGGATTTTCACACACAACAGTCTCCAGTGGGCACAGGTTCACCAAAACTGAACAGTTGAAGACTGGAAAAACGTAGCTTGGTCTGAGGAATCTCGATTTCTGCTGAGGCATGTAGATGGTAGGGTCAGAATTTGGTGCCAACAGCATGAATCTGTGGATCCAACCTGCCTTGTTTCAACAGTCCAGACTGGTGGTGGTGATCTAATGGAGTGGAAAATGTTTTCTTGGCACACTTGTTAGTAATCAATCATCACTTGAATGGCACAGCCTATTTGCATATTGTTGGTGACCACATGCATCCCTTCACGGCAATAATGTACCCATCTTATAATTGCTAGTTAGAATGATATCCACTATGTCACAAAGCAAAAGTCTTCTCAAACTGGTTTCATGAAAATGACTATTTATTCAATGTTCTTCATTGGCCTTCCCAGTCACCAGATCTGAATCCAATAGAACACCTTTGGGATGTGGTAGAACAGGAGATTCGCAGCATGAATGTGCAGCTGACAAATCTGTCAACATGGTAGGCATTTATATAGCGCCTTTATCCAAAGAGCTGTAGAATTGATGCTTCTCATTCACCCATCCATACACACACTCACACACCAACGGCGATTGGCTGCCATGCAAGGTACCAACCAGCTCGTCAGGAGCATTTGGGGGTTAGGTGTCTTGCTCAAGAATACTTCGACACACCCAGGGTGGGATTCGAGCCAGCAACCCAGACTGCCAGACGACTGCTCTTACCTCCTGAGCCAATATCGCCCCATTGGAATATCTTCCCCAATGGAAGAGAAGGAATGTTTTCAACAATTGTGGAATCCATGCCATGAAGAATTGTGGCTGAGGATATGTAAGTTTGAGTTTGTATATTTCAGGGGTTCAAGTATAAATTCTTGCTTAGAGGTTTGACGCTTGTGTCTTCTGCACACCTCTGTTGTAATGCGTGGTTATTTGTGTTACTGTCGCCTTCCTATCAGCTTCGACCAGTCTGGCTCTTCTCCTCTGACCTCTCATTAACAACGCCTTTCTGCCTGCAGAACTGCTGCTCACTGGATGTTTTTTGTTTTTTGCACCATTCTCTGAAAACTCTAGAGACTGTTGTGTGTGAAAATCTCAGAAGCTCAGCAGTTTCTGAGATCAAACCACCCTGTCTGGCACCAAGAATCATTTCCTGGTCAAGGTCACTTAGATCACATTTCTTCCCCATTCAGACATGGGGAAGAAACTGGATCAAACTGGATTTATACCAAATTATATTGGATTTTAAAACCAACACTACAACATGCTTATCTTTGATACATTATGCAATTTCTTTTTTTTAAGTTGACTTAACCTGAACTATATAGATGCTGAAAAGGCATTTGGTAGACTTGAATGGTCATATCTCTCAAGTACTTAAAATATATGATTTCCCATTTAAATTTATTGATATGATAAAAACGGTTTATAAATTGCCTAAAACACAAGTATACACAAATGGAATCCTCTCAAAACCTTTTCCATTAAGTAGGGGTACGGGAAAAGGATATCCTCTATAACCTTCCCCATCTTTACATTACATTACATTACATTATTGGCATTTGGCAGACGCTCTTATCCAGAGCGACGTACAACAAAGTGCATACCCATAACCAGGGATAAGTTCGCTGAAAGACCCTAGAGGGAAGTACAATTTCAACTGCTACCTGTACAACAAAGATAAGGACAAGGGCCATTTTTTTTATTATTATTATTATTATTTTTTTAACAAACAAACAAACAAACAGAGCAAAAGTGACCAAAGTTAACTATCCAAACACTGCTTACCTAGCCAACTAAAAATACCGATACACAAAGCAAGTCACAGAGACAACAATTAAGGTTCACAGGGAGGTAGGGAGGGATGGGGAGAGGTGCTGCTTGAAGAGGTGTGTCTTCAGCTTGCGCTTGAAGGTGGGGAGAGATTCTACAGTTCTGACCTCAACGGGGAGTTCGTTCCACCACCGTGGAGCCAGAACAGACAGTAGTCGTGAGCGTGAGGTGGAGGTTCGGAGAGGGGGAGGTGCCAAGCGGCCTGTAGAGGCTGAACGAAGAGGTCTGGCAGGGGTGTAGGGTCTGATGATTTTTTGTAGATAAGCTGGGGAAGACCCTTTAACTGCTTGGAAGGCTAGCACCAATGTTTTGAATTTGATGTGAGCCATGACAGGCAGCCAGTGGAGGGAAGTAAGCAGGGGGGTGACGTGTGAGTATTTGGGAAGGTTGAAGACCAGACGAGCTGCTGCATCTGCATTAGGAAGATGTTTAATACTGATGATAGAGCAGGGGGTAGCTGTTTAATACTGATGATAGTGCAGGGGGTAGCTGTTTAATACTGATGATAGTGCAGGGGGTAGCTGTTTAATACTGATGATAGTGCAGGGGGTAGCTGTTTAATACTGATGATAGTGCAGGGGGTAGCTGTTTAATACTGACGATAGTGCAGGGGGTAGCTGTTTAATACTGATGATAGTGCAGGGGGTAGCTGTTTAATACTGATGATAGTGTTGCCAACCATAGTGCAGGGGGAAGCTGTTGCTGGAGGCTTAGTGTGAGCACTGGATCACAGTGACCAGAGATCGTTGGCCCTGCTTTTATTAAAGGTTAACTGGGGAACAGTTACATCACTGACATAGATCCGTGGAGCACTCTTTACTGCTGCACTTGTTACACTGTGAAATAGGATATGTTACTGAAACATACATATTTACAAAGATGATCCTGCTTTCAGGTTTTTTTATCATAATACACTCAGCAAGAAAAATACCCACGGTGCACTTGTGTTACCTTTAAAGGCTGTTGGTTGGTATCTTTATGCCATTAAAGCATATTGGTGGGGTGATGGGTAATAATTAGCTATTCAAAGGACCATTTCCCCTTATGACCCTTTGAATAGCTCTCTCAGAATGGTTTCCCTGTCTAGGTGGTGGCTCTTTACTGCCAAACAACATCTCAGAGGACTAGAGGGGATTGTTGTACAGAGAACACACAAGTTATTAAAACAATCATGATGTTCCTATATGAGTACTTGCATATTGATCGAAACAAACACATATAATGTGTCTTCTTGTCAGAGGTGAGTTCTGAGTTTATATGTGCCCCAAAACATCTCAGCCTTGACTTATCTAATTGAAAATACTGAGAATGTGCCCTGCTGAAAAAAACAGCTCACGCTAGGTTTCAAACAGCTGGTAGCTGGTTGACCAGTAAAGACTAGCTCCCAGCTCAACATGGTTTAGCTGGTTGTCCCGTTCAGACCACCTCATGAATTGACCAGCTCCAGCTTTGTTTTGAAACAGCTGGTATCCAGCTAGACAAGCTTATGACCAGCTTGACCAGCTCAGTTTTCAAACTGGATTTTCAGCAGTGTGCTCAGTTTTTCTGTATCCTACTTCTCCAGTACAAGCACTAAATGTGTCATTTTGTCCCCCAGAAAGATTTCCCCCCCAGATATTTTTTGCTGTTGCCCTAAAGCCTTCAACTAACTGCCTATGGCCCTGTAAATCTCCAGTGCATAAAGAGACTCTGGAGTCACACCCTGTCCTCAAATGCAGACAAGAACTCCCCAACAGTCCTTTGTCAGAGCATGAGAGAGAGAAAGAGAAAGGCCAGCTGAGGAGCACAGACCCAGGCTCACTTGAACGGGCCCATCATTAAATATTGAGGGAGCGGCGCTCTCCTGCTGGTGCAGAAGTGTAGGTTACAGACAGGTGAGAGGGGGAACCCAATCCTGCACTGAGGGCAGGTGTAGGGGGGGGACCCAATCCCGAAGCAGGGGCGGAGGGTGCCTGAGGCGAGAGAGGAGGCGGAGAGGAGGAAGACCCTGCCACGCTATGGTCAGCGGGGACTGGGTCTGCCAGTGCTTCTGCGTCTGCACCTTCAGCCGATACTTCTACTGCCGAATGGCCTGTAGGTACAGCACTGCGCACACTCCCTTAGACTGGGAGATCACCACACACCACGCTCTAATCTACCACTGTGAAACTATTGGGAGATTATCCAGAGGTTGGGAGGGGCTGTACAACAGGAAGGTGGATTCGGACATTTCTTCTAAGACGTTCTTCTTAGTTGCTGAATAGCCCAGGCAGTTGCCTAGTACTGGACTCTTTGAGGGCTGTATGGTGAATGTGAATAATTCAGAAGGCAGGGCCACTCACCAAAAGTGGGTGATATTTACAACAAGATAGAGTAACTCGTAGAAGCTCGTATTGCCTTACATTATTTGTTTTAGTAGATTTTTGAATTGTCTATTAAAATCTTTTTGCCATAATATTTAAGTATTGCGATTTGGGTAGTTTATTTGTGTATAGTCTAAGTTCAAGTACATGCATGTTGTACACTTTAGCAGTAGGTTATTTGTTTATGGCATAGCATATGTGCCATGATAAATAAGTGATTGAGGATAGGAGAGTGTTATGAGGAGATAGAGGAGAGGAGAGTTTGATGAGAGGCAGAGGAAGAAAGTATATGATTGGTTCTGGTGTCTGATGCAAGTGTGAGCTCATGTTCCTGTATTTCTGTGAAGCTGAATGGTAGGGTACAGAAAGCTTGTCTACTTCTATTTCTACTCATGAAATTAATCACTGGGGGTTTCTTTAGAGGATTCTGTTCTTGTTGCCATCGGCATTTTGTTGGGTCTTTGAGAAAAGGGCTGCCTTTGCTCATTTCACCTTTATTGTAGAAACACTTACCATTGGGTGTATATACAGCAACTGTATTTGTCAGTGTTTTAAAATAATAAAATAATGTTAAATAGATGTATGTGTGTAAAAGACACACATTACCTGTTCAAGACTGCAGAACATCGTACATATAGTCTGGCTTTGGGAAATTGGCATTCAATTTGGACCTGTCAAACTTGTTCATAATGGACTCTTTTTTTTGACCAGACACATTTTTTAATTAACTGCACTTGCATGTATTATACAAATATTTCCATTATCCAAATCAGTGCAGATATTTCTTGATTCATCATGTTGCACCTTGCATTATCGAGGACAATTTGTAACTTAATATTTACTCAGAAATGCTTGTGACATACTGAAAAGTATCGTCACACTAACACAAATACTATTTTTCTGTATTATGTTTTTTAGAGTATTCCTATCGGCATCATATGGACAATGGTATAAATGATGACACTTATGTTTGACACTTATATGATAATTACCTGCTTAGGCATATTTTGGAATTCTACTGTGCCTTCCTCTGATTGGCTAATTTGTTTATTAGGAGACTCGGCTTTCTAATCGTAAAGGAATTACTGAAATGACTACCTACTGAGTTGGTAGTTGGTAATATAGGAACTTTCTGATGGCTCCAATATCTCTGGCCTGTCAAATTAAGGAAGTCAGGTGAATGCAACAAGAAAAATTGCTTTTATGGCCAATTTAGCAACCATTCTAAATCATAATTGGGGCCCAATCAGCGAAGCTGCATAGCCACAGTGTTTCTACATCTAAAATTTGGCACACTGATTGGGGACAGTCCCATGATTATTTTGCAATAAGCAAAAATGCGTTTTGGCTAATAACTGGTCATGTGTTTGTCTGGTGATATCGTGAGAGGTCCCAAGGCTGAGACATGGCAACTTAATGATGCGGCCACCATATTGGATTTTATCAAAAGACTAAAAAAAAATTTCAAAGGCCACAAACGTTTTTTCACCAAATTTGGCACAGATGATCTTCAGACCAAGCCTCACAACAGTTATACATTTTAAGAGTTTCTAAATTGTTAGGTCAGTACAGCCAATTGAAATCAGCAGCAAAGCTGCCAAACAGGAAGTGAGGGCATATCTCTGCAACGCTTTGATGTGTCGATACTAAACTTGGTATATGGACTCAGGAGCCCTTCTTGAGGATGTGGAGAAAAAAATGATGTCATGGTATCCCTGCCCTGCTGGACTGCTTGCCCCTTCCACCCTGCTTGCAATATAATTTCATATTTCACGAGAATTCTTAAGGTTCTATCTGCTTTCTGAGACTTTTGAGATATTGAGCTGTGTGCATGAGAGGCACCTCATGCACACAGTGAAATATGGTGATGGGTCAATCTTTGGGCTGTTTTAATTCCAGAGGTCCTGGGGTCCACTGGTTAAGATCAATGGCATAATGAATTCCTCCAAGTATCAGGGAATTTTTGCTGACAATCTGGTTGCCTTGTCAAACTGGGAGCTGGGAACTGGTCTGGACTGATCAACCAGCTAAACCATGCCCAGCTGGCAGCTGGTCTGACCTCATTAAGCAGCTACCAGCTATTTCAAAATCTGTTGTTTTTTCAGCAGGGAAGGCAGAACTTTGGCACCAAAGCCAAATCAGAAGACAGTAAGGCCAAAAATCACTTAGCCCATTCATGCAATCAAAAGTCACAAGAGAAAGGAGCATATCTCATAACATCATAAGTGAGGGGGTGGGGTTACTCAAGGCCTTCATCTGTAATCATAAATGAAGCACAAGGGGTGTCATATCATTGGAGGGTTAGGTGAGGTTACAATTCGTCCTGGGCTACAAAGGACAAAGCATGTAACTGGAGCATGTAGAAGTGGTGTAACACACCTTATGTGCCTGTCAGGGAATGTAGCTTCATGTGGATGAACATACACCCTGGTAATAAGAGCTCAGCTCACCAGCAGACAGTTTTCCTATGCAAAGTGAGATCTACTTTCCAAGGTTTTTCCAGTGCATCTTGTACCAGTTTTTATTCGATTTGCATTCAATTTTTTCAATTTATGCATATGTCCATACTGTTCACATTTATATACGCACATGTGTATGTTACCAAACATTCCAGTTTGGTATTGATGGACATTTACAGTCAAAGTAAATAGACTGATTTCAATATGTAACTGGTCAAAATAAATCCAATTTAAGATCCTACACCGTATTCAGATTACACCATACATTTTGAATGAGATGGATCCAAGCAAAGACCCCTACTGTTGTAAAACGGATTTTTTTTTTACTGTGCTTTGTCAAGAATATTTGGACAAAGTCTTATTTGATTTGGATTTCATCTTCGGACTCCATATAGAGAAAGATATTCAGTCCCTTATATTAGGTTTCCCAGATAGTAAGATGGTTGGTATTGGCACAATAAGATACTACTTAATACTCTCGTATTTGTGGCATGCACGTTCGATTGCACCACCGAAAATGGATCTCTGGCACAAAGTTGTATTGGATGGAAAGTTAAACTTACTGGTCGAAATGCAAATTGGACTCTTTAAAAAAAAAAAAATGCTCACCTTATTTACATTTATGTCTCCCTTACTCTATTATATTATACAGTATCCTATCCAAATACTGCACTATGTTTCTTGAAGATACCACTTTAATTTTGAAACATTAAGGTAATTTCTGACTTGTAACTACATATTTAACTGTCTGAGATTGCTATATCATCTACTGACCTTAATATTGTTGCTCTATAGTGGTTGAAATGCCAACCTTGGCCGATACAATACTGCCTATCTGATCACCTTTTGGACACCATCACCATCATGATTCCACCATCACATATGGATGGGCCAGAACAGGCCATGTAGTATATTATCATCTGGGACTATGTTAATTTCAGGCTGCTCTGGTCCATAACTGTTTCCTCGCCCACCTCAAATTTTCCAACATTTGTCTCCCACCATATTCACCATTTCCCAATCCAATTCCAAATAACTTTTCTCTGCATGGTGATTTACAAATTTACAACCAGAATCCACACACAGCGGTACCCCTTCTACAGGTAATGGAGGATGTCATACTCTTTTAGAAGCATTCCAGGGTTGGATATCTCATGCCAGGAGATACTTTCTTTACTTGCTACTTAGCCAGGGAAATCATTGCCTGTGATGTGGATGTGCAATGAAAGACAGCCAATGTACCCAATGTTCATTTTCATACTGATAGTTTTAGTCTACTGTATACAGTATTTGTATTTCTCTTATGTGGAGAACACATTGAATACCAACTGCATGTGCTGAAATGTGTACATTAGTTTTGAAATATATATATTTTATTTTATTGATGTGTTTGTTTTATATTTTGGAATATACAGTAACCATAGTTTGTATGTTCAACACTGAAATCCATAACCCTACTGATAAGTAAAGATATTCATAATAGTGTTTTTCATTGAGCAAATCAGTGTTCTCAGCAAACACTTATTATGCATGTATGTGTCATTTTGATACAAATCAGATTTTGAGAGGTAATGGTTTTGACAGAGATTTGTGTCCAGCATGGTTAATGGTATGGTGGTTTTTGTTTCAGTTTTGAGGACTTGAGGTATGGTTTTAGAAAACACGTGTAAAGAATTGAAAAAACAAAATAAATAAAAAAACAATAAAAACCTATAGAAAATAATAGACTCTCCCCTCTTTCCCCACTACAGGTCCAGCTGGCCAGCGGCAGGTCCAGAATGGACCCTCCACAGAAGATGCAGAGGGGCACAGGAGGTAGGAATCACAGAAGCTGTTCAGATCAGTGACCAACTGTATTCGACAGAACATTAACAACAAAAACACTGCATGTTTCCTCTACAACACTACGAGACCTTAGAATTACATGGTTCTAACTTTTTGACAAAACTTTTACAAACTTTTACAAGTTTTACTAAAAAATACAGTTTAAAAGTATAAAAATTCCTAAATGTACTTGGAGCTGAAATTAAATCATCTCTTTTAATTTGATATAATAATGCACCTGGTTCCTTTTTTTTATATCACAAACTAAACTTACATCAACTGCCTTTTCATCATCACAAGTACTTTCACCCATTTTATCAGTTGGACTTGCCCCCAGTTGAACCTGTGATACCTTAATTCTCTCTCATCAAATATTATCAGGTTCAATTCTAAGATAAATATAGGCTAATGCATTATCGGGAGCTTGCAAAATGACAACATGCGCCAGAGTTCCTTGAAACGTGTTATGACCAAATGTATGGTAGGCTATTATGACTTTTACAAATGCAGAATGCCGGGACCTAGTCTACCTAGCTAACACCCATAAAAGAAAGAAAAACATGTCAATATAGAACTTACAGTAAAGTAACAGGTCCAATAGACTTCCATGATCAAACAGATACTTGCCTGTTGTCTGTTATCCGTGTGTTGACGTAGACTTCCATAACATCCCCAGGCCAGGCTCGTTTTACCTCCTCTCCTCCAGACGGCAGAAGAATTTCGGCACAGTAATTATTTAAAAGAACCTAGTGATTAATTTAAAGAAATGTCTGGGCAGTTGTGTTGACAGTGATTTCTGCCGGGTAGATTGCGAAAAAAAAAAAGTCTGTTATTTAAATGTACAGCAATCTCAGAGGTGGCTTCTACAGGATATATAGTATATGACGGAAAACTGCAGTAGAAACAGAAAACTTTAATCCAATAAAAGAGATAAGGAGCTGAAGTGTTAATTTGTTTTATGTTTTCCAATGCACAAGGGAAAGTGGAAAAGGGAGAGACAGCAACTGTGATCTGCGAGCCACAGACATGGCAATGGCGTTAATAGACAAATTATATTCTAAATCAGAAATTAGATTAGTCTACCAAACTTTGCATGCTGAAATGAGTTGAAGGGACACACTGGGCAACTAATTGTAAAATCAAGTTTTTCACTTGTTTGTTCACTGTCATTCAAAACGCTTCAGCAAAGTTGTACAGGAACGCTCCCCTTGTTCAGATCAGTGCCATGGCGCTGTCTAATTTCAAATGGTCAGCTATTTAATAATACTGGCCTATCACGCAACAGTGTGACATTTATGTTATATATTCCTTACTGATAAATAAAATAAGGCAATTTTCTGACCATTACAGTTAATGAT
Organism: Conger conger; assembly: GCF_963514075.1. Classification (NCBI taxonomy): domain Eukaryota; kingdom Metazoa; phylum Chordata; class Actinopteri; order Anguilliformes; family Congridae; genus Conger; species Conger conger. The sequence goes on from NC_083760.1 coordinate 45,853,011, forward strand.
CCCATTGCTCCTACAGCACTCGTGCTCTGAAAAATGTAATTACTTGTAAAGGGTACTCGTTTCGTTTGAGTATTTGGATCACCCCTAGTCACAACTATTCTACAGAGAATTAACCGCAAAAACACTTCATGTTACCACTACAACATTGTATTCTACAGAACATAAACCACAAAAATACTGCATGTTACCACTACAACACTGCATTCCAACACCACAATGTGTTAAACAATTAGAGCAGTTGATTATACAGTTAACTCACCACACCTGGTTACCTTCGTCTCAAAATGGGTTTTGAGATTTTAAGGTGAAAACAAAAACCAACAGACCCAGTTGCTCTCCGGCACCAGGGTTGGTGCCAGCTGCCATAGAACATTAACCACGACAACAGTACATATTACCACTATAACACTGAATTCTACAGAACACAAACCACTACACTACTACCAAACACCACATGTTTCCTATAGTGAAACAAAATATCCACGCCAGTAGTTATACCCAGCCATAGATAAAATATAGAGCAGTTGTCCTCACTTCTGGTCCTAGAGAGCCATAGGGTGTGCTGGCTTTTGTTGTTACTAAACTGATCGCATAATTTGTTCAATTGAAGCAGTTAATATTGGGTCTGAATTGGGTTGCTGATATTAAGGCAAAAAAAAAAACACAGCACACTCTACAGCTCTCCAGGACCGGGAGTGAGGACCACTGATATAGACTGTTCTGGAGCTAATGCAAATTAAGAGTGGTTCTGTTACAAGTACAAATAAGTCTGGCAAAATACAATGTATGTTTACACAATTGTAGGTGACACAGTTCTGCTTGAAATGCTATTTAGTTATGTTGTTTTATGGAGTGTATGTAATAATTCTATATTTTTTATAAAAGATTTGAGGTTATGATAAGCTTAGAGCGGGCTATATATTTGGCAGCTTTTCTCACTGAAACCATTTTTTGGAAATTGTTCATATGAAGGCAGTTTATTGGAGAAGCAGATGGATTTTCTATAAGAGCAATGAGATACTTCCCCATGTGGTGAGAAGATGCAATGCATTTGTTCAGTTGCCTGCCGTTAGTTAGCAGATTCTCTGCATCTGCGAAGAACACAGTAGATCAAAGAACAGCTTTCACCTGCCCTTGTAAAACTCAGATGGTGGTCATCTGTTTCTGAGTGACATCCAACCAATCAATCTGTGTCAGATTTCAGGGTGAAGGTAATCTTTTTAGAGGATGGCACTAAGTTGTGGTGGAGCACAGCCATTAGGTAGGGGAAAATCCATATTATTTCCACATAAAAGTCCATATAGTATAAGTCTATATTGATACAACTAAGGGAAGCAATTGGAATTAAAGAAACAAAAAATTAAATTAAATTAAAAAAACATGAAGTGACTGGCTGATGTCACTGTTGTGACACCATAGAAGCGCAGGAAGGCAACATCTTGATGTGGAACTTGGAACATGCCTTCAATATCTGCCATCAGAGCAACCGGTTCTTGACAGAGTATGTGTTGGTGAGGTCAGGACCTTGTAGTAAGTTGTTATTGAGTGAAGTTCCTTGGAATAATGCAGCACAATGAAGTACTACACAGATCTTTCCTTTCTTCTTGTGGTAGACCCTATGATGGGGTATGTGCCACACTTTTCTGTCATTTCTGTGCATCTGTGCAGGTTTTGACTGCAATGGGCCCATTGAAATTTGTGTGTGCTTGGCAGCTCCATTGTGTTTCTAATTACACCAGCCACAGCTACGATAATCTGTATCAAGTCGAAAACAGAAAATCTTTCATCCATCCATCCATCCTTTATCTTAACCCGCTTATCCTGAACAGGGTCGGAGGGGGGCTGGAGCCTATCCCAGCATACATTGGGCGAAAGGCAGGAATACACCCTGGACAGGTCGCCAGTCCATCACAGGGCACACACACCATTCACTCACACACTCATACCTATGGGCAATTTAGACTCTCCAATCAGCCTAACGTGCATGTCTTTGGACTGTGGGAGGAAACCGGAGTACCCGGAGGAAACCCACGCAGACACGGGGAGAACATGCAAACTCCGCACAGAGAGGCCCCAGCCGACGGGGATTCGAACCCAGGACCTCCTTGCTGTGAGGCGGAAAATCTTTCAGTAAAAAAAAAACCTCCACTTTCACTGTGTTTGAGCTTCTGTAACTTTGTTTCAGTACTATTTGGAGTAATTCTGACTCTTGGAAAACAAGCTTTTTATAAGAGACCAGGAGTATGTAGTCAAAAAGGTTCTAGAATACTAACTATTTTATTTTGTGTTTCTGCAGGATGATGGACCAGCAGCAGGAGCAGATGCAACAGGTGCAGCAGGTGCAGATCGAGAGGGAGCGAAGAACATCTGGATCAGGTGAGAAAAGGAGACAGCGCTCACTGTCAACTGTCCCCAGATCAGCCCTACAAAGTGCCACTGATCAACTGTCCCCAGATCAGCCCTACAAAGTGCCACTGATCAACTGTCCCCAGATCAGCCCTGCAAAGTGCCACTGATCAACTGACCTCAGATCAGCTATCGGAAGTAAAAACAGGAGACTGGCAGACTCTTTGTTCCCTATGAATCATGCTTATCCATGTGTCAAACTCACCAACATACAATGTGCTGTGTCTGTGTTATTTGTTGGTGGGAAGACTAGTGTTATGTGTCAGTTGAGGATAACACGGCACCAGTGTTATCTGTCTGTTGGGGATAACACTGCGTCAGTGTTGCGTGTTATTTGGGAGATAACAACACGCCTATCCTCAGCTTGTTCATGCGGCATTCCTCATGCCTTTTATTTATGCCTTTCTCTCAGTTTATTTCCCCTCTGTGCTGGACTCTCACTCTCTCTCTTTTTCTCTGTCGATTGTTCCCCCTCCTCTCTTGTGTCCCTCAGTAGTCTCCACCCTTCAGTTTAAAATGTGTCCGTCCCCCTTCCTGTCTGACGCTCCCTCTCCCGAGTACAGACACTACCGAGCCAACACCTTGCCTCCCCCTTCCTATGCCAGGGCCACCTCCTCCTCCTCCCCCTCTTCTTCCTCGTGCTCCTCCTCGTCCTCCCAGGGCACGGAGGCAGTCTGCTCCCCACCTCAACAGGCCCAGACCTCCCAGCTGTGCACCTCAATGGCCTCTGCCTTCTCCCCAGTGCAGTCTGGAGGAGTGGGGGGGGCTCAGCCCCGAAACGTGCGGCAGATACCCATTTCCCCTCCGACCACCCCCCGCCACCAGGGCCCCAAGCTCCCCCCCAAGCACGGCACCTGGTCCTCCCACCGCTCGTTCTCCACTCTGCCGTCCTCTCCTCCCCATGTGGCTTTGGTCGTTCCTCTGCCCCTCCCCAGAGCTCCTCCCCTCAACATGGCTGAGCAGGGCCCCTCCCAGCCCGGGTCCTCCACCTCTCGTGCTCTCCCCCTCAAAAAATCTGAAGGCTCCTTTGCACCCAGTTGTGAGGTTATCCCCATCCCTGCTCTGATTGGCCAGCAGGCCCAGGGCCCCGCCCAACAGCTTCCATTCCCTGGCTTCCAGCTACACCACGCACCCCCCTCTTACTACACTCAGTCTGAAGGGGCAGCACCCAAGAAGACTCCGACGCTCACTCCCGACTCCAGTAAGTATCCCAGAGACTGCAGGGCGGGGCAGCGGCAGTCAGGCTCTCCGTCTGCATGAGGCTTTGTGCCAATTAGTAGGCTTCTCTCACACACTGAAACAATCCTGACTAATCCTGTAGTGACAGCCTGCAGCCTAGTGGCTAAGGTACATGACTGGGACCCGGAAGGTTAGTGGTTCACTCTCAGTCTAATATGATTTGTAAAACATCTGCTTCAGTAGCTTTCCAAACAAGTCATTTAGCTAACTACTTAACTGTCTGTATTTAGCTGAATGTTAGTGGTGATGCTAGCCACTGCTGCTAGCCACTGCTGCTGCCACTGCTGCCTGGAAGGAAGCATAATTCCGTAAGAGAAGCACACATACTCACAAACAAATCAATTCTTTTTCTCTTTTATTTTTATCAGACATCTCAAGTCTTCTAAAAGTCCAGGGGCTCGTTTCACGAAAGTGATTTGCATGGATTTTCACTAACAGATTGCAATACCTTATCAAAACTGGTTTCATGACAATGCATCCCTTGCAAATCACAAATACTACAGACCTCTCGCAGAACCTTTTTTTCTCCTCTGAAATAGGCTGTTTCTTCTGATGGTGCTGAAACAGAGGCAGAAAAAATATTCCATGATCACACCCCCCTTTAGATACTTATGGAGTTAATTAAATAATTTAATAATACATTCCCACAGCATGAAACATTATGTATGACACAAAACCAAAATGAGGCAGGCTGATGAGAATGACAGATGATTTACTGATTGCCTTCATGAACACGCTTGCGACCTGCTTGTAATTGCTATTTGTAAGTATAACGCTCCAAAAAGAGCAGAGAAATCTATCACATCTTGCACATCTCGCCAATTATGTGAAACGAGCCCCAGGAGTCTAGGCATGAAGAAAATAAGCTGGTAGAATCTCCTGAAAATATGAGCAGTAGTACTGTGCAGCTGACATACAATATTGAATTTAGTTAACTAATAAGCCAGTCACTTAATTAATCGTTAGCCACCAAGGCTAAGCTCTCGCAAACCCAGCTCACCACTGTAGTAGCCAACCCATACACGTGTCCTCTTGCCCTCATCCTCCTTCTTCTATTGGATCATAGAGCATATGAGTTCAGTTTATTGGACAAATGCTTTTCAGATACAGCAGAAAAAAATAAGCCATGGGCTTTTAGAGTCACAAATACAAGTAGACAAGCAAGGTATTGGGCAGAAGTGAACACAGACACAAGATGCCTTTGTATCATAGTGATAAGCTGAGTATACCTCTCTTACTAATCAACAGTCATTGTGCAAGTCCAATTCATAATTTGAAGTGTCATCTTCAGATCTCTTTTCCACTGTATTGTAGTGTGACGAACGGTGGTTAGGTAGCGAAAGATATAAGTAGTGAATGAATAAATTTCTGAAAGTTTCTGAAATGTTTCTATTTGCTGAAAGCCTCAAGAGAGACAGGAAAATAAATTGATTCAGCCTGCTCTATGTCAAGGTATCAGCACAGATCTTTCACAACATGCTATAGCCCTGTAGTTTATATTCAGTTTGTGCAGAACAAGACTTTGTCATTTATACCCAATTATATGCATAAAATTAACATGGCAGCATATTATTATTTTGATGAATTCAACAGATGCAAAATTAATTGTATATATGACATACAAAATTATAGCTTATTCCTACAGTGAGACTCAAAGTGGTTTGTGAGTGACTGTGAATCGCTAACAATAGCTAGCCATGACTTTTTTAAATTGTTCAATTACTTTTGGACAAATATGAATAATTATTCATTGGTGGACATAAATATCCATAAATATTGGGACATCGACACAATTCTCCTCTTTTTGGTTCTATACACCACCACAATGGATTTGAAATGAAACAAACAAGATGTGCTTTAACTGCAAACTGGACAATGACCCGAAGCATACTGCGAAAGCAACCACAGAGTTTTTTAAGGCAAAGAAGTGGAATGTTATGCAATGGCCAAGTCAACCACCTGAGCTGAATCCGATTGAACATGCATTTCACTTGCTGAAGACAAAACTGAAGGGAAAATGCCCCAAGAACAAGCAGGAACTGAAGACAGTTGCAGTAGAGGCCTGGCAGAGCATCACCAGGGATGAAACCCAGCGTCTGGTGATGTCTATCCGTTCCAGACTTCAGGCTGTAATTGACTGTGAAGGATTTGCAACCAAGTATTAAAAAGTGAAAGTTTGATTTATGATTGTTATTTTGTCCCATTACTTTTGGTCCCTTAAAAAGTGGGAGGCACATATACAAACTGTTGTAATTCCTACACCGTTCACCTGATTTGGATGTAAATACCCTCAAATTAAAGCTGAAAGTCTTTCGTTTCATTTCAAATACATTGTGGTGGTGTATAGAGCCAAAAAGATGAGAATTGTGTCGATGTCCCAATATTTATGTATGTGCAACAGCCGGATAAATAGAAAAAGGATTGTTCGAATATGCCTCAAATATGAGTCTGTGGTGAAGTGAGGGTTGTAGACCGTGAGTGTGGCAAGGGGGAGTGTGGTCTGTGCTTTGACTACGTGTGAACTGTTTGATTACAAGCAGAGAAAATTAGAAAATCTTAAATCAGAAAATACAAGGCGATTCCAAATTTAGTAGTGTGTCCATGTATTAGATTTCCATATGGGTGATACTGCATTAATATTCACAGATCAAAGAAAAGAACATTAACACAAAGGAATTAAAGGCCAGTAGCAATGCTTCTGTCTTGTGTGTTGAGTTTCTCAAATTGGCCTTTTTGTAATCTCTTAGCAAAGGGGAGTCAGCCACTCGTGTGCAGACTACTCTAAATACCATGTATGCCAGTTCTCAGTGGGTCTGCCAATAACACCCTCTGGCAAACCATGCAATATGTTTGCATGCTCCTGATTATGAGAAACTGTCTGCCCATTATGTGGAATAACATGCTTTTCCAGCAGATCAGCTTCATGTTTTCTTTTACCTGCCCTTTCTCAGGTTTCCAAACACTGAAGACTTTGTTCACGGCTTCTGCATTTGTATTGTCACATGAGATGTTTTTGTTGGTTTGCGGTCTTGGATACACACTAGACGCTACTAATCCATCTTGCCGGAAGTACAGTGGACTCCAGAATTATTGGCACCCTTACTAAAAATAGAGAAAAAAGGCTGCATATAATAAACAATATGGATAATAATCTAGTATATTTTATGTTCAAACATAAGGGAAAACTATATACTTTCATTTCAATACATTTACTGTCATGTTTCAATGTTTTTTTACATTTTTTTATCTTAATTTGATGAAAACCACAGGTGCCAAAATTGGCACCCCGATCAATTATCTTAGATGAGATCAAACAATGTGAAATTGGCAATGCAATTTTACTTTCATTTAGTTAATCTCAGTCTAAACAAATTATATTGTGTCATTTCATCACTTCCTGTTTCACTAGAGTATAGAAAAAATCCAGAATTTCAGAAGACAGAGATGGTAACTGACCATCACAAGTCGGGTAATGGGTACAAAGAAATACAGAAATGGTTAAACATTCCATTTAGCCCTGTAATGGCAATAATAAAAAGGTGTAAAACATTTGGAATGGTTCCAAACTTGCCAGAAAGAGGATGCATTTGCATATTAAGGAAGATGGTAAGGGAGGCCATAAGTAACCCAAGGATTGCAGTTTAAAATTGGCAGAGATTGGTTGGGTCTTGGGGTCAAGTTTAAAAAAAACCCATAAAATGGCACCTCCATACCAGAACACTCTTTGGAAGGGTTCTTACCGAGCACAATAAACTCAAGCATCTTGAATTTGCCAAACCTCATTGGAATTATCACTGGAAGAGATGGTCAGATGGGACCAAAATTGAACGTTTTGGTCATACACACACCATCAACATGTGTGATGGCAAAATGGCATTCAAGGAGAAGCACCTCATACCTACTGTTAAATATGCTGGTGGATCATTAATGTTTTGGAGATGTTTTGCTGCCATTGGGGCACTATTTAAGATCAATGGCACAATGAATTCAACAAAGAACCAGGAAATCTTCTGCTAGGAAGGAGGTCGTAGGTAGATTGTCCAGCAGGACAATAACTCCAAGCGTGCATCAGCAATACATCAATTTCTAAGTCAAGAACCTACCCAGATCGACTTTATATTTAGATTTTATTCACATGCATGAGAGTATGTTTTCATAAAGAATGGCCAAAATGTCCAAAAAAACACTCCAAAAAGTATTAATCACCCTAATGCTTTCTAACCAAACTGCATGCACATTTAAAATTAAACTTTATTTCAAAATTAGGTTAGCCAGATCCCCATTATGTAGTACAATTACAGGTTTCTCAATAGCAAGTCCAAATCCTGTAATTACGCAAGTCTGTATATTTACATTTACATTTACATTTTTGTCATTTGGCAGACGCTTTTAATCCAAAGCGACTTACAAGTGCATAGGTTCTACCACAAGTACCACATCTGACTGATGACTGCTCTTACTGTCTGAGCCAATGTCGCCCCAATATATCTGTAGACATATATGTCTGTATGGAATCATTTGCAAAACAAACTTATATTTCTCCCAAACCGGATATATGTTGGCCGAACGTGGAATAAAAGTGAGCAAAGAAAAAAAAGAAAAAGTGAATTGTTCACATGAAGTGAACTTCGGAATTGTATATTTTTGTTTGTATATTGGAACATTGAGAAAAGGATTGTTAGAATATGCCTTTTATTCTCTGAGTCTGTGGCAAGGTGAGGGTTGAGGCAAACCGTGAGTGTGGCATGGTGGAGTCTTGGAGGGGTGTTATTGCACTGCTTTGCAAGTAAGAGGCTGATAAGAATCTAATCTGCTAGCAGATAGTCTTTTTAACAATCTGGCATCACTGTTTTGCGGTTTATTACATCAGTTTTTTGTATGATATAAATATGAATGCAACAATAATTTGAGACGTCGATGACTGAACTCTTCATCTTTGCCAGAGGTGTTTGCACAAAGTATTAAACCAGGGATGCCAATAATTGTAGAACCTGTTTTTTGGGGAAATAATAACTTATTATTATTTTGTAGTTCATAGCACTTTTTGTGCATATTTATCAAGGGTGCCAATAATTCTGACAGCAAGGACAGCAAAGCAGGATTTGATGGCACATCTCGTTGTGTTTTTGTGAAACCCCCACCCTCACCCCCTTTTTCTAGGTCCCGCACTCCCGCCAGGGCATCCCTCTGTACTCTCAATAGCCCCTCCAATTGCTGCGCCAACCCCACCGTCCATGGGGGGGCCCCCACCTCCGCCACCCCCACCCGGGCCCCCACCGACCTCCACGGTGGCCCCGCCACCCCCGCCTCCACTGCCGGCTGGTGGAGGACCCGGGGGGCCAGGGGAGGAGGCCCCCTCAGGCCTGGCTGCTGCACTGGCTGGAGCCAAACTTCGGAAAGTGCAAAGAGTGAGTATGAGCAAGCACCCAGCCTGCATACAACCCCCTTACACCAGCCTGAATACTTTTTGTCTACACCAGCCTGCATACAACCCCCTTACACCAGTCTGAATACTTTCTGTCTACACCAGCCTGAAGAGTCTCTCTGTACCAGCCTGCATACAACCCCCTTACACCAGCCTGAATACTTTCTGTCTACACCAGCCTGAGCACAGTCCGTTTACACCAGGCTGAGCACAGTCTCCCGACTCAAACCTGAACACAGTCCGTCTACACCAACTTGAACAGTCTCTCTACACCAGCCTGCATATAACCTCCCTACATTAGCCTTAATTCAGTCTCCCTACACTAGTCTGAGCACTACACCAGCCTGAACATGATCTGTCTACACTAGGCTGAACAGTTTGACTACACCAGCCTGAATACAGTCGTTCTCTATCAGCCTGAACACAGTCTGTCTACACCAGCTTGAATACAGTCTCCATACACCAGTCAGAGCACAGTCTGCCTACATCTGCCTGAAGACAGTTTCCCTATTGAGTACCAGACTGAATACAGTTTGTGTACACAAGCCTGAACACAGTCTCCTTACACCAGTTTTATATCATTTTAAATCATCATGACTTTGACATTAAGCACCTGTTGGGATTGCTGTCCAACATGTCCTAGTTACCCCCTCCCTTCAACTGCCATACTCAGGGTTACCCTGTGTTCTCTGTCCCCAGTCTGAGGATGGCTCAGTGGGAGCAAGTGCCAGTGGTGCCAAGAGTGATGCCAACAGGAGCAGCGGGGGCGCGGGCGGAGGTCTCATGGAGGAGATGAATGCCCTTCTGGCACGAAGGTTAGGGGATATCAGAGGGCACTCTCACAAACATGACAGAACATTTTTGGTTTCTTCTTCTTCTTCTTCTTCTTCTTCTTCATTTCATGTTAAGACAGTACATTATGTAACTCAGATAATTGCAAATATCCATGTCTTAGATTCCTGTGTATGTAATCTGATTTAACCAAATTTCACTTGTGGCAGAAGAAAAGCAGCGACACAGACAGAAAAGTCAGGGGACAGGAAAGAGGATGACAGCCAAAATGTGAGTTTAGCCTAAACCCTTTCTTTGACCCTAATCGAGAGCTCATCATCCAGAGTCAAAACTGAGCCAGTGATTAGAATATCTGTCCATATCAGGGTGATTCTTTGTTTTTAGATTTGCCTCAAAAATGAATTGTTCTTTCATTTGGCAACATCTTACAATATGGTACGTGGTACAATATTCTATGGTACAATATCATGTGATACGATCATTTTGATCCCTGAAGTGCAATGTATACTAGTATGCTGTATAAAAACGTACAATCTCTATTGTGAAGAAAAGTAAAAGAAATGAATATAGTGATCAATGTCATTTATTTCCTGAATGTTGTGTGGTACCACCACGGACAACACATCATTAATTCATGTTACAAAGTGTTGTGAGAAATAATACCACAGACAGTTCTTCTGACAATTTTTTATAAAATATTCTTTTATTTTATATTTTAAAACTAATCTAGTTAGTTTCATAACTAATCTAGATAATGAGTAAACAGTATTTTCTGTGTTTTCTTTTATGTTATCCAGACAATAGTCCTTTAAAATTTTAGTTTATGTGGTTAAATTCTGGCGGCACGGATGGTGCAGTGGGTAGTACAGCAAGGAGGTCCTGGGTTCGAATCCTGGTCGGCCGGGGCCTCTCTGTGTGGAGTTTGCATGTTCTCCCCGTGTTCGTGTGGGTTTCCTCGAGATACTCCAGTTTCCTCCCACAGTCCAAAGACATGCAGGTTTAGGCTGATTGGAGAGTCTTAATTGGCTATGAGTGTGTGAGTGAATGGTGTGTGTGCCTTGCGATGGACTGGTGACTTGTCCAGGGTGTATTCCTGAGATGTAGTATAGCTGTAAGAAAGTGTAAAATAATTGTGTATATCCAATACTTTTAAAATGCAGAAAGGTTAGGGTTTAGGCCTCATCATTCAAGCAAAGTTGAAAGTGAAAAGGGTATTCACTTGCTTTAATATTATTTGAAAATATTCTCCAGGCCTCTGGCCAGTATGCCACATTGAAATCCTAGTTCACAAGCTCTGAACCTTTCGTTCAAATTCAATTGTCGTCATTTAATTTCATTCTTCCTGTTGTGCAGGAGGACCCAAACTCACCCAATACCCGCGTGCCCGGCCAGCCCAACTCCACAGGTAACTCTCCCCCCCCCCCCCCCCCCATTATCTGGTGGATCTATTTAAACGGACTGATGTGTACAATTACTGTACCCTGCTTCCTTCCCAGATCCTGTGAAAAGGCCATGGGAACGAGCTAATTCTGCAGACAAGGCTTCATTGGTATCCAGGTGAGACTTGACCTCACCGTGTAACACATTGCATAGCTTTAGAGAAGTCCTATCCAGTAAAATGTGATGGGGTAAGCTCTTAAACACAGCAAACTAGCTATGATGCCAAGTTTCCATCATTGATTATCCTCTTGTCTTCTTGATGACTTTAAGTCCAAAAGAGTTACGATATTACCAGTTAGCGAGGATATATAGGTAATCATGGTGCCAAAAATGTATTCGCTGATTTTGTTGTAAAGTACCTTGTAGTTTGGATTTTACACTTGGCAAAACTGGGATTGTACCTTGGGATTTTTCAGCTCACTGGTTAGTTATATAACAGAGCACATTAAAAGTAAACTTACCAGTGACAGAGTGATTGAAACAAACTCAGGGTTTTTTTTCTCCCATTTGTCTGGTGTAAGTTTGTCTTCCATGGGTGAAGGTCACATGGCTTGTGACAGCTTTTGGTACAAACGTGCTGCTTTCATATTTAGTCTAGAATCTCTGTGATGAGATGGAGATGGAGGAAGCTTATTTTGCATCTCCAAATCATCACAGCATAAGTACATGTAGGGAAGTAAAGGAAAAACCATTCAGAATTCAAATAATTCAAATGAGCCCCATAATTAAAATTGCTTGCTAACACATACATTTTGGGAGGCAGAGGCTAAATAAAAAAGGGCACCCTCCACCCCCCACACACCATCCCCATTATTTTCAGCCCGATATTGCCACACCGACACCACATTCATAATCACACACTGTGTACTGTGTATAATATGGGCCTTTAAATAAACGTAAAGAAAGTGAACTTTCTGTTTTTTATTTTTTTTTTAGCTAATTAATGAGTGTTTACTGTTCTGACCAGAAGCAGAGAAAGATTAGGCTAAAATTGCATGGTGACAGAGACATTGCTGTCAGAGGAACCCATCGCAACCCAGTTCTTGGCAACGATAGGTCTGAGTGATTGTGTGAGTGATTTGGTAATGATAACGTGACACCGGTGAGTAATGAGCTACGGCGACAAAAAACAGAGACAAAAAACAAGGGAACAAAGGTAATACAAAAGGAAGCACTAGGAGACAGGGGCACGGGATGTCACACATTGCATGGTGATTCAATATCGTTTTGTTAGTATCATTTAGCCATTACTTTGTGCAGTCAAAATTATATGCATTATATTTCAAGGCAAAAAACTACAAGTTTAACTTCAAATAAGATTAGATGATCTGTGCTGCTCTGAAATGCTTGATTTTAGATTTTCATAACTTCTCTCTTTTCATGTCTTCCATCATTTCGTTTTTCCAAGTATATTTCATAATTGAGGAATACAGTACAGTAACAGCTGCATGATTTATTAACATGTTTTGGGCATCACAAGAAAGGATAAACTACATAGCATGACCACACAAACATGCACACGTACACGTTCACTCACACACGCAGAGGCACGCACACACATACACTAGACTTATTTGTTAAATTTGTTAGGTCCCTGCTATGCATATGGAAGATAATCTAGTGAGACCAATTTCCCAGTTTTTTGCCTTTCATTTAGGTGTATTTGCACATTATACTGGAAATGCCAAATCGTATTTCCCTTTTTACATTCTGAGTAATAAATGACATGCCAAAGTTTAAAAAATGTTATGTTCCACGCCATACATTTGGAACAACCCGCTAAACTACTGTTTGTGACATTACTAAAGAAGAGGAGACACTTACAACATGACTAAACTTAGCTAGCCACTTCAAACACTTAATGTTTGTTAGTTGTCGTGCTTGTCTTAGCTAGACTAGCTTGCTTTTGGGCTAGGATAGAATAGCTTAACCTAGAATAATTTAGCTCTAAATTGGCAAATCCGACTACTTGATTTAAAATGGTTTAATTAAAAAAAGTTAAATTTAAGTTAATTTAAATCAATGGTTTGATTTTTAAAAGTTAGATTTTGAGTGAGGGGGTGAACGGGCAGGGGCTCAAGCACCCCTCGAGGTCTATCTGTGTACGTACATGCTTGCTAACATCTATTTATACAGATAAAAGTGTACAACTCTGGATTGTGCATGTTGGCATGGATATGAAAGCATTTTGCCTCTACTTGTGTTTGCTGTAAGAGATAGAGCTAAGGTTTGCAAGTACTGCAAACTGAACCTGTTTTCCTTTCATTCAGACAAGTTGATAGGTTTTTGTGCATGAACTGCTTGTTTCAGGTCTTGCCAGCATCGCTATTGACAAATATTTAATAATAGAGAAAAGGAAAGTCCAATATTTTTTCAAGGCACCGTATAAGTACTGGAGACAGCTTCCACTTACCGGTTTCATGGATTCCTGTGGGCTGCTCAATGGCACACAAAAACAGGAGGCTCATGGAGGCTATCATGTTTGACTATTGGGCTTTTTTGCAATGTGCATGTTCTGGGGCTTTTTTGGCACCAGAGCATGCACACTGGGTACCTAAATCTGAAGGGCTGAATAGGAATGAACAAAATCTTACATCTTCTTCTGTGCGACTCAGTGAAAAAGTTGGTCCCTGGAGACTAATTAGTTAAAAGTAATGTCCAAAATAGTATAAGTTCTCTAGGGAAAATTCATAATTTTTAATAGACTTCAATGGGGAATATCATTGTATTGTTAATATCAGTGAGTCTCTCATAACATGGAATTTCTGAGGAGGGCGCCCAGTTTAAAGTTCCATTTCAGTGGTTATTCCCCAGGGGTCCCCATAGGCACTGCAACAGCACAGTCAATCGTCAAATTGTATAATAGAGTTTCTTTATTTTTATTTAGAATCAGAATTCACAAAAATGAGGGAAGGGTATAACAAAACAAAAAACAAAACATTTAAATACAAAATGTGATAAAACTAGACAAAGTATTGACAGTATTTCATTAGAAGTAACAGAAAGAAATGACAAGAAAATAATCAAGAGGCAAGCATAAACACTAGTTCCTGCAGTATGATCTTGGGGCTGCTACTTTTTCTATAAATAAAGGGATATGGGAAGATGTTAATTGTATGAATGGAAAAAGTTGACTTTTGAATATTAGATAAGATTAACTTAGCAATCAATAGGAGAACCATTCTTGGTTGTGATACAGTCTTCAGTGCTTTTATTAATAGTTTTAGTCCACCATGTTAATAGTTATTGTATAAGTATTAACTTTTTTTTTGGTTAATTATTCTACATGAATTTCAATATTTTGCATTCATATAGTCTGAAAAGAGAATCTGAAGGTGAAGGTAAAGACATGAACAAGTATGTAAACTCTGACACAGTTGACCAGTGCAATTTTCCCATAAAGATGTTGACCTTTCCAGGGTAGTATAATTGAATCTATTTTGCTCAACGTTAATTTATTGACTATATCATCTCCGTTGGTATCTCAATCCCCAGGACATTCACAGGCCCATCTGTCAATTGTATAGGAAAATGTAGTTTCTAATTGAGACATTTATAAAAAACGTATTTGTCAATCTAATATGGGAAGAGTAAGAAAGAAATGTGAACATGGATGGAACTTTTAATGTTATGAAAAGCTTGTCTTTGAGTGGTCATCATTCCTGGTCATAGAGAGCTGTAGGGTCTGCTGGCTTTCGTTGCTACGCAGAACTTGAGTAGCACAGCAATTTTCTTTCTTCAGTTTTTTGAGTCTGAACTGATCGCTGATCTTACTGGTGGCCCTATTTATGAGACTGACAGCGAATTGCATAAGCTGAGTGCAGATGTAAAGCTGATGGATCTGTTTCAGGGTGAGACCGATTGGCAGTAGCAGCGACACAGACGCCTTAGACTTCGACAGAATGAAGCAGGTAAGTTAAAACAGCCAGGGTCACCATAGTGGGTCTTATAGAGGATGTATTTAATATCCAATTTTTTCTGCAAAGATTATTGCTTAGAAACCGCAAAATATTTGAATTGATTGAATCATGGTTTTTTGCAACACTAAATTTACAACTAGCTGCATTTGATTTTTTAAATATTTACATTACATTACCCATTACTTGTATTTTGACTATCCAAATGTCCAATTCTGTGTTTTATTATTATAATTTGTATTTCATTGCATTTATATAGCACTTTTGTAGACACTAAAAGCACTTTACGCTGATGAGAAACTCCTCATCCACCACCAATGTGCTGCCAGTTGTGCCAGAATGCTCACCACACCAACTGAGGTAGAGAGGGAGAGAACAATACCAATTGAATCAGGGAATGATTTGGTGGCAGGTGGAAAGAGCCAGGTTGGGAATTTAGCAAGAATTTAGGGAACCCCCTGCTCTTTTCGAAGGGTGTCATGGGATCTTTAATGACCACAGTGAGTCAGGAACCCAGTTCCAATGTCTCATCCAAAAGACGGGGTCTCCTACAGCACAGTGTCCCCATCTGTGTAGTGGGGCATTGGGGATAATTTGACCAAAAGGAAGATCGCCCCCTACTGGCCCCCCAACACCTCTTCCAGCAGCAACTTCATTTTCCCAAGAGGTCTCCCATCCAAGCCCACACCAGTTCCCCTTCAGCCATTCAGCAGGAACAGGGTGCATGTCAAACTTCCAGTATCTCATACCTTCCTATAGGAAAAGCTAATTTTGTGCAGTTGAAGTTGAATACCAGAATCTGAACGAAATAATTGGAATATGCACTTGAACTTTAGTCTCGTTGACTTGAATTTCATATTGACCATTTGGTTTTTAAATACTGACTTTTAATTCAGAATGAAAAAAAAGGTTACTAAACTTCACCTTTTAAGTGTGGCCACATTTCAAGGTTACAAAAACTATAAATTCAAATGGTAAAATACAGGTTCAATGTGATGCCCAAATTATTGAAATGCAATTAAAAAGTAATTCAGTTTAATTTACTTTTGTCACTGATTTCACACTGAAATAGAATGCTAAAGTGTCAATGGTGGAATTTGCTTTGTTTTCTGGCAGGACATTTTGGAGGAGGTCGTACGTGAACTGCACAAAGTGAAGGATGAGATCATTGATGGTAAGGCTGTTATTTACAGATTTCCATCATTTTTTAAGAATGCAATCACAATCAGAACTCAAAATTCACTTCCAGAAATGAAGGTCTCAAGTACACATGAGCATAGTTTCTAGTAGTGACTAACCTGAAATTATGGTGTCACTAATACACCAAACAACCAGATATGTAAAACGTATTTATTATATTTCACTGCGGCAATGGACTGTATCTACTGTCCTTATCGAATTTACCAATTTAAACAAAAGCAAAATGATAAAAATAAAGCTTCAGTGTCATCATTAATGGTATTACATTTTGTATTCATTTTCACATGTAGTTATTATTGTTAATTCTAATCTCATTATTATTCTTCATTTGTTTTGAAACAAACCTATGACACGAGGGTCTTGCTTTGTTTTCTCTTCCAGCCATTAGACATGAACTTAGTAGAATTAGCATGACATAGTATCTCTGAACAGCATGAAGACAGCAGGAAGTGCTGGGGTTCCCAGGAGAGGGCCCGGCTAACAAGCAACCTTCTCTTGACATTGCTGTGACCTCATGGCAACAACGTTGCCACGCCGTTACAGGAGCGTTGCGTGAATGTTATGAGTCAGTCAAAGGAAGAGATGGAGGACACTCGCACTGATATGTCCACATGAAATTTTTTTCTCTGTACATTTAGAGGCAGACCCATTTGCAGCTTGCTGCTCTGTCTGCTAAATACATTTTGATGAACTTATTTTCTAGGATTTTCTTGTTTTACTTTTTGTTAATTATGAATAATATAATATTGTTATATATTATTTCAGACAAGCATTGCACACCATTTTATGTCAGCCTTTTATATTTTAGATCTTTTTCCCGTGTGCATAAGCGCATTCAGTTGATTTATAGCCACATCACCTCAGTACATTATCATTTTTCAAAGAGATTTTTTATCCTTTTGCCAACACAGATGTATGAATTATTTAAAAAAGTCTGAACCTTAAATTATTGTGGAAGAAATATAAATGGTTGCTTTTTGAATATTACAACCTTATAATCAAAACATTGATACATCAAGAGTTATTTGTGATCATGTTGTTAATAAAATGTTTATTGGCTGCAAGATAATGGTGAAGTATTGTTTGTTTTATTATTTCTCTTTTCAACCAAGTGCTTCCTGGTTTTCAAAAACAAACAATAAAAAAATGAATTTCAATAAAACTGTGAACAATGTCTTCTGCTTGAAGTCGTCTTTTATATTAGGTGTGATGTGCTAATCATTTCATTTTATGTCCATGTATTTCATTGCGAGTGTTTATATAAAAAGTCATTGTGGGGGGATGGATTGCATCCATAGCCCATCTGGTAGACAGTACCAATTCATTGTTACAGCCAGGGACAAAAGGGTTGTTGCACCTTTATGCTAATTGAATTTAGGCCACATTATGGCATAAGGGACCTGGAACTATGGTCAGCCAATAATACACCAAACAACCACATATGGAAAACGTGTTTAATATATTGTTTATCTTATTTAAACAAAAGCAAAAAAAGAATAATAAAGCCAAGTCCTTTCATTTCAGTGTCATCATTAGTGTTGTATATTTTGTGTTCATTTTCATGTCAAGGTTTAAAAATATATAAATTATATATTAAAACATTCATATATATTTAATGAAAACCCCTGCAAGCAGTAGTATTCTCTCAAACAGCCCAGTAGTGCAGTCTTAATAGGAAATCCACTGCTGTGAGGATAAACGCAACACAGAAAGCTATGTCCATGTTCAAAGAGGCTCACTTTCTTGCTATCGCATATGTGAATCCAGTAACGTTACACAGGATAAAAAATACATTAAGTAGGCGGAAAGTTTCTCGAAATTTAGTATTCGGAACTACTGTGTCCTCAATATATGTAATGTCTACTAAACATACTGCAGACTTCCTGACATATCCCCATGCTGTTTTCCAACAGTACAGTGGAAATGTCGTACGACGCCCGCCCTTATAGTAAAAAGGACCCCGTCTCCTCCTCTATGATCAATTTGATACTGTCCATTGTTGAACTGGTTTCAGGGTCTAGTTTAAACATACTGTCGGGATTGATCATTTGTCCTGTTTCAATTCCTGAGAGCAAACCACATTATTAAGGTAAGTAGCAGTGGATCCTGGTTTTTGGACTCACTCTTGTTTGACCAGCTTGTAGTGACGTTTGATCCTGGCATATGGCCCGATGCTGTCATCAAAGACAAAGTCCCACAGCACGCGCACCCAGGATGTATGCTGCGGCAGGAAGTCATAATACTCCGCTGCCATTTTCTTCACCTGCCGCAAAAAAAGAGCACCGTTTCAGAAACAGTTCTCTTTTTGTGTGAATACATTTTCTTTGAGTTTTTCAAAGAATCACATTTTCAAATGATGACTTGTCAGTCAAAGCAAAACATTCATTTTATGAGGGTGAATGTCTGTTGAAAAATGCTTAGATAACAGTATTCAGATTGCCACATTACTCCAATAAAATATCTTACCTGCCAACCTTTACATTTATGTCTATATCAATATTTGAACATGGTTGAATAATCCACAAGAAGAGCTTGTCTTGGGTGGGGCTCCCTGTGATTCTGTGCAACTGGCGTAAATCAATTGCGATAGCATAATGCTGTCAACAAATGATCACTGTCCAAATAATTGCGTGCTTATGTGCACAAGATGCTCTTAAATACTTGATTAGGAAGTAATCTCTGGAACACCTTGCTGTAGATCATTTTTACCCATAGAATTCCATGTTACCTTGGAAAGGGACAACAAAATAAGCATATACTTCTTTAATGCTTGTGTAGATGTGTGCAGTGGTTATTGTGTTCAAGGGAAAGGTGAATATTTGTCTTTTACAGATTGATAATGTATTATGTGTTATTTGCTTTCTCTCTATTCACATTTAAAGAGAAAAATATGATATAATTGTATTACTTGCCAGAGCAATATATTTGTCCAGAGGCCTAAATCTGTACTGTGACTAATAGATGACAGTATAGATTACCCAGTCAAAGACCACTCTTGCAGTGGACACAAAAGTGCTGTAATAAATAAAGCAGCAGCTTTAGTTGGACTTCACAGAACATACAAAACGTGATGAGCGAATATTCTCAAAATCAGGATTACAGTACTGTAAACCAACATTGTGTGTATGTGTGTGTGTGTGCGTGTGTATGCACATGTGTGTTTGTGTGCGCGTGTGCGTGTATGTGTCCCAAGGCACTGCCACTGCACCTGTGTTCATAGAATCTGCATCTGTGTTCATATAAATTGGGGTTAACCACAGACCTGACCACAGGTGACCACAGTCACCACATGCAGATGCCCTTCAATAACATGACCACATTAGGGTAGGACTTACAAGTGGTAGTCTGCTGCCAGGGATGCTTGGAAAGTCGTGGTGCTCCATGTGATACCCAACATTGAAGGTGATGAGGTTGAGGGGGCCGTAGTAGGAGTAGGTCTCGTGGCCCTTCAGGAACATGTAGTGCTCGGCGATGAAGTGGCCAGAAATGGGGTGCAAACCCATGCAGAGGATGGAGCCAGAGATGAGGTACAGCACAGGCTTCAGCCCCCACAGGTAGTAAATCAAAATGTCCCCCACAAACTGCACCACTCCATTGAGTGCCTCCAGTCGGGACACAGGCTTGGGATTGACCACCAGGGGGCGCAGAGCGTAGAAAAAGGGCTGCAAGAAGAGCCAGAGCACTTTGCGCCAAGGAGTGCAAAAGAACCAGCCCTCCAAGTCCGTGGGCACGTCCACATCCAGCCCATTGCCACCCAGGTATCGATGGTGATCGATGTGGTACTTTTTGAAGGAGGCAGAGTAGGGCAGCCCAATGGGCAGGTTGGCAAACATGGCGAACCAACGGTTCCAGCGAGCCTGCTTGTTGCCGAAGGCTACATTGTGTGAGATGTCATGGATGGCAAGGGTCAGTGAGTGATTGATGCAGCCGCCAAACGCATAGGCCCAGAACAAGACCCACTTCCAGGACAGGTCATGCACCAGATAGCAGGCCAGAAGCTGGGTCAGCACCATGCCAGATACCACCCACTTCAGTTGAGGGTCTGGTCCCATCAAGGACTTGATCTCGGGATACTTTGCTGGAGAAAGAGATCCACAGAATTGGCTTAATTCTATAATGAAACGCCCTCAAGGGAGTGTCAACCATACTGTGAGTTATGGATGAAACCAAATACGATTACATTTTTCCGATTGGATAGATAATGCCTTAAAAACACATACAGATACAATCCAAGCAGATACAATCCAACCCTTTCTGTTTGTTTTTTCCACCTACCGGCTCAAAAATGTTTATAAATTGCAGGGCAAGCCCACCTGTATTATTAAAAATGATATACAGTGGTGTGAAAAGTGTTTGCCCCCTTCCTGATTTCTTTTTTTGGCATGTTTGTCACACTTAAATCTTTCCGATCATCAAACAAATTTAAATATTATTCAAAGACAACACAAGTAAACACAAAATGCAGTTTTTAAATGAAGGTTTTTATTATTAAGGGAGAAAAAAAATCCAAACCTACATGGCCCTGTGTGAAAAAGTGATTGCCCCCTAAACCTAAAAACTGGTTGGGCCACCCTTAGCAGCAACAACTGCAATCAAGCGTTTGCGATAACTTGCAATGAGTCTCTTACAGCGCTGTGGAGTAATTTTGGCCCACTCATCTTTGCAGAATTGTTGTAATTCAGCCACATTGGAGGGTATCCAATCCCTCGGAATCACGGTCACGACTTGTGATACGAGACGGCTTGAAGAAGGCGTGTCGCTCTCCTGCCGGCCGCAGAGGGACGGGGTGTGGGCGGTGCATCAAATACTAGCTCTAATTGAATCAGACGGGGTCCAATTGGCTACCAAATTGGGAGAAAAAGTATCGGAAAAAAATAAAATAAAAAAGACACGTTGTGTGTTCTGAGATGCTCTTCTGCATACCACTGCTGTAATTTGTGGTTATTTGCTTTACTGTCATCTTTCTGTCAGCTTTGAACAGTCTGGCCATTCTCCTCTGACCTCTCTCATTAACAAGGCATTTCTGCCCACAGAACTGCTGCTCATTGGTTGTTTTTAGTTTTTTGCACCATTCTCTGCAAACTCTAAAGACTGTTGTGCGTGAAAATCCCAGGAGATCAGCAGTTTCTGAGATACTCAATGACAGATACCCTGTCTGGCACCAACAATCATTCCACGGTCACTTAGATCAAATTTTTTCCCCATTCTGATGGTTGATGTGAACATTAACTGAAGCTCCTGACCTGTATCTGTATGATTTTCTGCATTGCACTGCTGCCACACGATTGACTGATTAGATAATTGCATGAATAAGTAGGTGTACGGGTGTTCCTAATAAAGTGCTCAGTGAGTGTATAATGAAGACCTACTGAGGAATGTAGCAGGACAAGACTTTGATAGATTGTCATTTCTGGCAATTGACAAAGAAAATGACTGTGTAAAAACACATCAATTACATAAACTCCAGCAAAGTTTACTCCCCAGTGGACAAAGCCCTGTCACCTTCTGTCTTTTTAATTAGCTGGGGTATTGTTCTGCCATCAGCTGTTTTTAAGCTGGTGTTCAAATCTGTCACCAAGGGAATTCTCCAGCAACCAACACATATCAAAAAAGGTAACATAACAACATGGCAAACTAATGCATATAGTTGTACTTTATAGATGAATGCATGCAAATGTACTACAGAAAAGTCAACAATGCAATTATTGCAACACAGTCAGTAACAACTGGTAAATCAAGAGCACTTAAAATATATCCTTTTCCAAATGAGCATTCGACTGCAGAATGCTTTGACTTTCCCTACTCACATAATAGTTGTGGCAACACAATTATTCACACCAAGGGACAGTGAAAACTATGATTGTGTAAATATGACAATGATTAACAGACCAGCTCACAAACCCCAAGTTACAAAGTACAAACCCAATTGGTTCTCTCAATGGTGGAGTGTCAAGGGAAGAAATAGCCTTAACCAATATCGGAAAAAAATGAAGAGTAATCTTTTGTTATACACGATCATCAGTAAATTTCCATCACATGGATGAGTCACCATGAGCTGGCATATTATGCATGAACATGATCCATTCTGAATATTGACACGCATACAGTGAAAGGCTTTTTCTTCACCCCAACTATTCATCTGAAAAATGCAATTGTGCCATGGAATATTCTTTGAAACATTATTTGAATTGTGCACTATATACAATACAGATGCCCTCTGTCACCAAGCACAGCTAACCCTGATACTGATAACATTACATTGTATTTAGACTATTATCCAAAACGACATACAATGTAATAAATACTGGAACAATTAAATGAGTCTCATTTGGACTACAAAAAGCAAAATGTCCCTGTGCCCTGATACATAGTCTGGTGATTGAATGATTTATTTAGATCCATTATGAAACTTTGTCTGTGCCATGTGCCATCAGATCAAGACAGCACACAGCGACATCCAAGATATACACAAAAAACATGAAACACATAGCATCACATGTCTTCACAACTTCACAACAGCATGGGTTGCATGGATATGCTCCTATTCCTCACATCCCAATAGGCAGTGGCCATATTGGTGCACAGAAACATCTTTTGGAAAAACAAATGATTTCATTCGGACTGAAAATGCCTGTCCAGGGTGTATTCCTGCCTTTCGCCCAATGCATGCTGGGATAGGCTCCAGCCCCCCTGCGACCCTATTCAGGATAAGCGGGTTAGGATAATGAATGAATTAATGAATTAATGAATGGACTGAAAATGTCTAAACATGGCTGTATAGGAAGTATATTATGCAGCTGACAGGGAATTGCAGTACCTACAATTTGACCTACAGGTTGATGTTTGACATTTGATTAAAACCATTTGCATGTTTATAGTTGACTGGGATATATCGCAAAATATAAGACGAACAGAGATTAAACTGGTAGTTCTGGTAATATCTAATTGATATTTAACAGTACTGCATAACCCTCTATTACTGTAATCTCTTTGTAAAATCAAACTGATAAACGGACTGGGAAACAATCTACTAGCCAATAATGGGAACTGTTGCTAACATTAGCCTACCAGCCATCCTAGCCACAGATTGTACCATCTAGGTTGGAATTAAACCTACCGGATGTTTTATCACATGAGCAGTCTTAAGTTCCAACTGCACATTGCACTAGAATGTCACAGCCATCATGAGCACCAACAATGCTATTGTTAGCCTGAACATTGACCTTTTGCTGGATTTTACAAACATTAAACAAGCCACACTTAGTGTTGCTATGGGTCAAGAGATATCTGTCCTAAAAGCATGTGCAATTAATGTGAATAAACTCTTGTTTGAAGACAATGTATTCATAATGTCACAGTGCAAGAACATGACATCACCCCAGGTATGTTAGGTGGAAGTAAATACCATGGTTACCACCCAACTTCCCCAATAGTCATAGAGGTTAATCAGTAAGCAAAGAACACACCCTGTCAAGTTCCTCTTAGAAATTATACTTGAGTTCAAACACTAGTACTCTGTTCAAAGAGAAACATAAACCATATTAACATGATCTGTAGTATTTAGCTGTTTAGTTAGCAGATTAAATATTTAACACCACCTCTTTGCTAGAATGGAATAACAGATATAGCTACAGTATGTGGTTCATCTGTGAAAAAATATAGTGATTCAAAATAGGTCTAATTTTATCACCTGTAGATAACAGCCATGATAGATGGCTTAGCATTGGATTGCGAATGTTAGAAAAAACTTCATAATGTTCAGAATTTTCTAGACTTGAATAATGAGTATATACGTCATGCCATTCTTTCAGCAAGTCATTTCATGTTTAGGAAACTTTATTAACTTTTATTATAAATTAACTTAAGATTAATTTGTAGGATATCATGGTATAGTGCTCTGTGCGTGGTCACAATAGGCGTAACACAGTTTATTGAATGGATTCAAAGACACATATGCAAATGTATCTTTCTCTTTGATATGACATCATGAATCTATAAACGTAATGATCAGGCACCTGTTTGTTTGTCTTTTCTATGCATGCATGTCAAAATGTTTTCTTACTGTAGGAAGAAAAACCTCAAAATATGTACAAAAATGATGCAACATGTAACTGTCATGCTAGCCTTTGTATGTGTGTTTACCACTGAGGGTATGTGTCCTGTTACCAAGCACACCCTTTGGCTTTGTCTGTTGCACCTGCTATTGTGCAGCTATTATTCCCTTGCTCCGTGTCATGGCCAGGGACAAAACTACCATTTGTGTGGCATCAGTTTACATGCAAGAGGGGACTAAAGTTCCTATTTGTGTTACAGTAGCATAGTAATGATCCATCCAGTGAAGTGCATCTGAATTTTGGCCTGGACTTGCCCTATTGGATGATTTTGCAAAAAGGAAAAGAAAAAAGAAACATGCATTTCCATTTGTGATAGGGGTATCCCTCATAAATATTACGAGTCTCAATTTCCATTCCCTGCTCTATCTTCCATGCAAGAACGTGCAATGGTCTGCCACTGGGAGCTCAACTGCCCACAAATCATTATAATTCCAGTCTCCAAAGCTGATTTGTCCACCAGTGAATTATGACATATCAATTCCAGCTAGAAGGGTCACAAATTACTGATATGTAAAATATAAAGAGGAAGTGCTTATTTCACCCCCAGTCCCCACCACTCTCCCATCTCATGCACTTCCACCTAATTTAGGTCATGAAGTGCTTCTAATTCTAAATATTAAAGGTAACTGGAAAAATAAAAACATGTGATATTAAAAATAATTGATACATTCTAGAAAGTGTCTATAAAAATCTATACATTTAAAATTATTCAGCAGATGAATAATGAGTAAACATGATTTTCTGCATGTTTACACTAGGACTCGGAACTATACTGTCCTCTCAGGCTCTCTTTGCACTTGTTCTTGTGTTTAATTTGCACTTTGTTGTACGTCGCTCTGGATAAGAGCGTCTGCTAAATGCCATGTAATGTAATGTAATATGGTCCATCATCAGCTATTTACCCAGTATAATACAGAGTACAGCTGATAAGAGCACATTTAGCAAAGGGCCATGTTTTGAATATGTTGCCATAGCGGACATTTCTTGATTTCACACCCTTGTCTCTTGCCTCCAACAGCACAGGGTTCCTGGGCCATTGACTGGAACAATATTCTCCAAGGCCCCCAAGGCCCAGACCCACAGTAAAGCAAGCTTGTGTAATTAAAACTCGCCTTGCCATTTCCCCTTGAGAACTTTCCACAGGGAACAGTCACCTCTCCCCACCCCCTCTATTTCTTCTCACTCTATCCATGAGCTCAAGATAAAACGCAAATGTGACACTCCCCATGGAACATCCAAACGACTGAGCTGATACAGTTATGCCTCAATGAAATGACACACTCCTACCCTATTATTTCACCCTCCCAAGACTTGTGTTTAAAACTACTAAACACAAAAACATATCTAGAACGCTTAACCCATAACTTTATATGGATGGTAAAGTGAAACCATATAAAATCGGTGTTGGTGATGCCAATGTGTATAACTCAATGACGTTTTAGATGTAGGCTACTATATGAAAGCATATAGAGCAAGGGCATGTTTAACTACAGGCTGTTAGACGAATGGTGGTAAGCATCACACAGGTGAAACACCTTTATAGAAAATAGTCTGAAATCTTTACAGGCAGACTAGACTATCATTGCGGTTTAATAATTTACACGCATTTAACACGCGTAGCCTTTTAAGTTCATTATTGTCTTCCGCGTAGCGATGTTATCCATATATGAACTTCTTCCAATAAAAAACACACTCAATTTTGAACTCAAAGTCTAACTCATTCATCTAACCCGTTCAATTAAAGTATGTCCCGAAATTGTGTTTATGTACGTAAGACAAAAACCCATCCTCGTTTTTTTTTTTTTTTTTTAATCAATAAACAGTGTAGCCTAACACGTCATTGGAAGTAAATTTCGTTTGAGACTAGAGTAGCCTATGGTCTATGGTGTTTGCCACAGGTGTCAGCTAATAGGGTGCTTAAGCAATACCGCTCATGTACAGCACTTGCCCGCCTGTGCTAGCAACATATGCGGACTGTGATGTATAGCCTGTGAAACAAGTGTATCTGCATCGACAGGATAACAAAACATAATTTAAAAAAAACTGTAGCCCAAGTTGCGAACTAAATACATGACTGAATAGCTTAAGAGTAGCTTGAGACTGGGAGCGAAAATCTTTTTGATTTATTCACATTAATACAATTATTGTACAATGACATACACATCACACTCTTCTAGGGAATTAGAATTGTAGAATAATTATAATACAAGCATATTCTAAACGAATCTAGTACTTAAATTAACCTACAACGTTAAATAGAACATTTGCTGAACCATGAGCTAAAATTTGAACTGGATTGTGATTCACGGATTTTTACAGATATAGCCTAAAAGGAAACATAAGCACAAGAAAAGCTAGTTTCAAAATCTTGGACTTTGCCTACCTAATATTTCTTTTCGTCTTGATGTGTGCGGTTGATCATTGTAAACCCATTCAAAGTCCCCCCTTACAGCTCCAATCCCCATATTGATCCCTCGGTCCTACCCTGCAGTGAGAAATGCGCGTTTACGCGCAGCAATCCTGGGACGCCCCTCCTAGACGTGAAATTGTCAGGTGTGTCCAAGCACCTGACTCCTCCTCATGTAGGAAGCAAGGTCAACGCCTAGGCTGTGTGTGTGTGTGTGTGTGTGTGTGTGTGTGTGTGCGTGGGTTTGCGTGCACGACGCGGCAATATTAAAGCATTGCTGTTATTTAACTTTTGTCTAATTTCGTTGTCTTTCATCGACGTTCGTGATATAGTCGATAGTAGATATAGTAGATTGAAGATTACAGCGCTGGCGAGCGGGACGAAGGTAAAACAGGAGAGGGTCGAAAGTAACAGTAAACTAGGGGTGCGCAATGTGTGTCGTATCTCTCTTTTTCGGGTTTGTAATTCTCTTACTTTCAACACATGTAATATTAGACATGATTGAATCTTTGTATCGATTCAATAAATGCTATAGGTTCGAAATCCATGAAAACGAACAGTGCGTAAACATCTCAATGTTGCGCAAAAAATAATGTTTTGTGATACAAGATTAATCGGACTGAAATTCATTATTTCGGCTAAGTAGCTACACTAGATCCTCGAATATAATGTATGTATTAAACCTGTCAATAAAAGTAGCCCATATCGTGAGTTTATGATGTTTGTAGACTCATTTTCAAACATTATGTCAGTTCATTTAGGCAACAGTGACGCTCGAATCGTAGCCTGACGTTTTATTAAAATCTATAGATAAATGTTTGTCGTGAGGACTGAAAGCTTATCAAGCTGTAACCATTCTAATGATGCCATATTTGTAGACTAATTTTGAAACGGTAGGTAGCCTAGTCGATTTTGGCAACATAGAATGAAATGGAGGAGACAAAAACTTTTGTTTTGTTAATTTTTTTACAGCAGGCTCAAACAAGTAGACAATGGGTGAGAGTAGACATAGGAAAGTGCAAGAAATAAACATATGGATTACTGGGCACCATGTAACAGGTAAGAGAAGACATTAGAAAGTGCAAGAAATAAACATGCATTTTGTGGTGGTGGTGCTCAATCCTTTCCTGGGGCCCTCTGGCTGTTCCGTGTATTTGTAAATAATGTTACTTTCGTCCCTCCGTGGGATGTTACTTCCATCCCTCCCCTCTCTCTTGTCACTTCTCCCTGTCTAGCATCCAGGTCTTGTTAGAATGAAACTTGAAACCTATCATGTAATTTAGTCACTCATTCATTCCAGTTGCAACACTAGAATTTTAACAAGCTGTTTTCATTTTTGAATGAATTATTTACCCTCTTAAGCCACATTAAGAGGGTGTTCACATTGCACTAATTGTGCTGATTGCCATTTCAAGGAAAGAGATAACAAAACTATTTAAATGATCAACTTAAAGACTGGGGTGCATTATTGGCATTTGGCAGACACTCTTATCTGCCTACAACGTACAACAAAGTGCAAAGTGCATACCCATCACCAGGAACAAGTGCACTGAAAGACCCTAGAGGGAAGTACAATTTCAAGTGCTAAGAGTACAGCAAAGATAGGGCCTATTTGATTAGTCTGGCAATGGATGCTGTCTAAATATGTTTTTATACAGCACAACACAATAGAATTATATATACTCATGTAGCATTATATATACTTACGTGCCATTTGTATAAGCAGGCTAGCTGCAAACTGCAAGTGCATCCTAAATATTTTACTGTAGTACAGTAGTGAACCATTGTAGTTTATAGAGCTGGCAGAAAACTAAGACAAAGGTTCACACAAAGGTTCACACAAGTCTATTGATTCACCTCAGCCTTTAATATGATAATTTAAAAAAATGTTTTCTTCTTTATATGTAATTGCGATATGGCACAATTTTATGACATAATATGGTTTACGAGGGCAAATAATCCCTGTAAACATAGAAATCACCCAATTATGGAAAATGAACAGTTCTGGGATTACAGTTTTGCTTGGGGTATCATAGACAAGGGGGCACAGGACCAAGCTTGGGAACCACTGGTTTATATCACTGCAATACAGGACCCCACCCACCACCAACCTAGGAAAGCCAACATTCCCACCTCAGAGGCCTTATTTATAAAATGTTTGCATCTAGAGATTTGATCCAAAATTCAGTAGATTTGATCTTACTTACTTCTTTTGTATGCATACAAAATTCACCTTGTGGCTATGCACCTGTACTGCAGGCTCAACAAAAAAAATTCAGACATGAGAATATTTTCCAATCCCTTAAAATATGTATGGACTCTTAGACTGCACATGTGACAGATCTAGTTTTGCGATAAGATGTGTGTGATGCAATATTGTGGGTTGGTTTGGGGTGAGACAGGAAGATATGAAGTCATTTCAAAGGGCTACATATCCATTTTTGGTGTAAAAGAAAAAAAAAACGTATTACACATAAACATAATAAATTATGTTTTTGTTTTTACATAACACTATAGCAAAATGCTATAAATCCACACATACAAAACTATCTTACTTTTTGTTATCATAAAGGAAATATAATAGGGGATTTTAAGCTAAATACGTTTTTTATCTCTGGAGTTTCTGATGGGGGCGACTTTGGCTCAGGCAGAAAGAGCAGTCATCTGGCAGTCGGAGGGTTGCCGGTTCAATCCTGCCTTGGTTGTGTCCAAGTGCCCCTGAACAAGACTCCTAAATGCAACTCCCAAATGCTCCTGACACGCTGATCGTTGCTTTGCACCAATTGCCGTTGGTGTGTGAGTGTATGGGTGAATGAGAAGCATCAACTGTACAGCACTTTGGATAAAGGGGCTATATAAATGCCAACCAATTAGCAATTCTTATCCAGAGAATTCTTGCATACTTCCTTCCTGGGATGATTTTTTTTTCTATTGAATACTTCACATCTTGGTCTGTAGAGTAGTGGTAAAGGTACATGACTGGGACCTGCAAGGTCAGTGGTTTAATTCCCAGTTTAGCCACAATAACATCTGCACAGCCGTTGGGCCCTTGAGCAAGGCCCTTAACCCTGCATTGCTCCAGGAGAGGATTGTCTCCTGCTTAGTCTAATCAACTGCACGTTGCTCTGGATAAAAGCATCTGCCAAATGCCATTAATGTAATGTCATTTTCTGTTCTTCCTCGCTGCCTCATCTTTGACAGTAATTTCATGTTGTTAGGTTGGATTCGCATCGAGCATATGGCTGCAATGGAGCCGGTAGAATATCAAAATGATGGATGATGCCGATTGCTGACATTGATGGCTGCAGTGGAGCCGTGCCGTAACTTGGTGAAGTCAGAGCTTCAGCATATTGCTCAGGCTAGCTAGGTTCCAAGATATCTCTATGCTAACATTACAGTATTTTTGTTGGAGTGTCACGTAATCCCCTGGATGGGTGGACGCCCATAAACCAGTCTGTACATTCAAGGGTGGAGGGTGAGCGCCCTTTCCCTTCTGGGTAACACAGGCTGGAGATTCATGTTTGTTTTGAGAAGTTTTGCCCCATATTTAGGAAATGGCTACACTAACAGTGATTAAAAAAATGCCTACAGACAGAATTTAAGCATTTAATCCAGCCGTGAGTGAACATGTGATACAATGGACTGTATTGGAATATTTGTGGACAGCTGCTGTGACCCCAATTGAAAATGCAATCCCATTGCTAGGGACACCAGTAAGGCAGTTTTCTTATTTGCTGTTCAGTCATCCTTCAGCAGTATATAAAGTCAATAGAGCCTTCTTGTCACTTCATTATCACAATGCCTCTACCCAGTAGTCTACAGAATTAGCATAATTTACATGATAATGATTGACAGCAATGATCTCCTACTGTCATGTACTACTTTCCATGCACAGAAACTGACATCCAACAGTAACAGTGGGAAGTAGAAAATAAAAAGTAAAAGGCTATTACCTGTTCAACAATTCTTCATTTAGGATAATTATAGCAATATCAGAGTGTGCTTCAGGCAAAAATTCTGGCTAAAATAGATGAACTCAGAAAGGTGAGGTTTAAACTTTATGTAAACATGTTAATAAGATGAGATACATGTTTCTCAATCAACCTGCTGTAGTTTCAAGACAAGTATCACTTTGGCTTCGGTGCAGCATTTGACCACTGGGGGGCAATGCAATAAGCAAAAATACATTCTGGGTAATAACTGGTGATGTGTTTGCTTCAAAAAGAATAGTTTCTGGAGATACTGTAAGAGGTCGAGACATCACAACTTTTCATGTCAACCTAATTGATGCGGCCGCCATATTGGATTTTATGGAAAGGTTTAAAACATTTTCTCAGGCCACAAAGCTTGCTCAATCTTCACCAAATTTGGCACAGATGGTCTTTGTGCCATCAGATGGATTTTAGATTTTCAAAATCGTTTGTTCACCACAGCCAATCAAAATTGGCAGCAAAGCCACCAAACAGAAAGTGAGGACAAATCTCAGCAACAATGTGAGATTGTGCTACATTGTGCTGATTTATTTTTAATTGTGAAGGTAGTCAGGCAAAAGAAAGGCTATCATGTAGCCTTGGTAACTAACGTGGCTAACTAGCTTGCTATAGAGAGAGATCTTGCCATTTCAAAGTGCTTCTAATTCTGTTTATACAACAAAGCATTAAGATTTGCATGAAGCAATGCAAAAAGCCACAGAAAATATTTTTACCCAGCTAATTTAGTTCAAATGTAAGAAACCAAATGCAAGCTAATGTTTTAGGCTAGTCTATTCACAAGGGAATGTGGGACAAAAAAAGTCCTATAGGAATCCTGCAGAAAAACGTGAAGGTTTTTCTACAGGACAATTGTGAAGGAAAATTGCACGCTGCAATTTCATTCAAATGGTAAATGATAAATGTTTGCATTTATGAAGGGTCTTTATCCAAAGCACTGTACAATTGATGCTTCTTATTCACCTATTCATATACAGACTTACACACCAACAGCGATTGGCTGCCATGCAAGGCACCAACCAGCTTGTTAGGAGCTGGTTGGAGGGGGTTAGGTGTCTTGCACAGGGACACTTTGACATACCCAGGACGGGATTGAACCGGCAACCCTCTGACTGCCAGACAACTGTTCTTACCTTCTGAGCCAATGTCGGCAAAAGAATCAGATCATAAGAAGAATTAATAAAATACTTTATAAAGCAAAACAAAATTGAAAGTATTGCTCATTGAATCAAGACAGAAAGTGAGTAGGCTGCATGGGTTATTTCACAAGATGAAGTAAAAATTCTCAGTGGTGCCCAAAACAAAGTCAAGTTAACTCCTAGAAAACCTCCTTGAAATGATGTAGAAAATTTTCACTATCCTGGTTTTTTTTTTTTTTTTTTTACAAATAAAACTGTAGGGGAAAATTCACAGAATGAAAGATCTCCCTCCTAAAAGCATGATAACCAATCACAAGTCAAAATCAGACTCCGCCTTAGTGAGCAGGCTGGTTCCTCCAAAACTCTCAACGATGTGTGCTAAAAGTTTATCAATATATCTGTATTAAAGTATGATATATACCCTGTATAGTTTCAAACTGAGTAACTGCTAAATTGTGCTAGGATTACACAGTGAGCCCAGCCAGCTGGCAGGGGGGCCGGCCGTCTTGAACTGTGTAGACCAAACTGTCAAGGACACGGGCAGAGCAAGATATGACTGTACAGCTGATTTCTCCGGGACTCTCGATGTTTTATGCCAGTACATTTATTCCCTTAGAAGAGAATAATTAATCAAATGTTTAGTATGTCTGTATATTAGAAAAGTATATTAGAAGTGAATATTAATGAAATGTTTAGTTTGTCTGTATATTTTCAATGATTACTGCTGCTTAGTTTGTCTTATAAAAGCGAAAGATACAGAGTGACGTGTATGGATGACGTGTTAGAGGGAGGGCATCCAGAACTTTATGAGGTCTGGTAGTTTGCCAAGAGCAGGTGCGGGGTGAAGTGAGGACACGTAGTTGGCAGAATGCCCTGAACTTTGTACAGAGTTGGCAGAGCATAAGGACCGTTGGCAATTTGCCACAATGACGTTGTGGGAGGAGCGTTGGGAGGAGTTACGATAAGAAAAGTGTGGGTGATTTGCCAGAATGAGGTTTTAGGAGGAGTTGTAGGTGGAGTAACTGTGTATAAAATGGGTGTACAAATGCCAGTCGGGGTTCAGTTCTGGAGAGCTGATCCGGCTTTATGCACGTGTGCTAATAAAGTCTGATTTTCCTGAAGATCTTGCTGCCTGGTGTCGTCTTTTCCCTCGCGAAGATGTTTTTCGACAAATTGAAGATTTGGACTCTGTCGTTTCCTAGACACGACAAAACATCCATCCATCCATCCATTATCTGAACCCGCTTATCCTGATCAGGGTCGCAGGGGGGCTGGAGCCTATCCCAGCATACATTGGGCAAAAGGCAGGAATACACCTTGGACAGATCGCCAGTCTATCACAGGGCACACCATTCACTCACACAGGCAATTTAGACTCTCCAATCAGCCTAACGTGCATGTCTTTGGACTGTGGGAGGAAACCGGAGTACCCGGAGGAAACCCACGCAGACACGGGGAGGCCCTGGCCGACAGGGATTCGAACCCAGGACCTCCTTGCTGTGAGGCGGCAGTGCTACCCACTGCACCATCCGTGCCGCCACAAATAAAACAGATTTATGTAATAGATACCCTTCATGCAGTGCAGAGATTAGGTTCGGATATGATATTGATAAGTTGAGAAACAAATGTTCTGCTTACTAGAAAAATCTCCAAAACCAAAGTGTCAGTTCAGGTATATCAACAAGAATAGGCTTCATGGAGTAACACTTTCATAGAGTCATATCAATAGAAAGATAATTACTTTATAATGTATAAAAATATCAGTAGAGTACCAGGCAGAAATTTGTTACATCGGTTACATTCTGATAGTTATAATGGAAAATATAGCAGATATACTGTAGATAAATGTTGTATATAATATATAAATGACATGTAAAGTTTGTATTTTATTTCACAAACAGTAAAAGCAAACATAACCTATTTGAATCGCAACATTCTTGTCACATTCACGTCATCCTGCAATTGCATCCAGTACATGAAAATTGGAATCCTTATCTGCAGAAGCAGCATTTCATTACTTTCACTTCCTGAAACATCATCTTTCATAATAGAATTAAAAGAATGCCCTTCATAATGATAACAGTTCTTGGAGGGACTTTCCAAAGTATTACACTCCAATGGGGCATGTTCTCAGTGTTCTTTATGCTTTCAGCTGGTACTACTGCTCATGGTGAAATGGCCAAAACTTTGCAAAATGTATGTGTGATTTTCAAACGCAAGTTTGGTTTTATTGAAGTTCATTTCGATATATTTCAGTTACAAGTAAAAAAAAAATGGACTATAATATATATGTATTTATGCAAACAATTTTACATGACTGACGAAGAGACACAGAGACATGGCGTAAGACAATTCTAATTTTTACTCAAGGGAATCACAGGTCACATGGTACAGAGTCTTAACCATTGCAGAGTCGCCACTTAATGTTTGCCATGTTAATAACCAGGGTTATTAATCACTGCATACATAACAAAAATCCTAGGTTCAGAAATAAGAGAGTAATGCAATTAAAGGGAGTGCTTTATGACACCAATTTTTACTCTGACATGTTTCTGCCTTCAAAGTGTGTCTCATTTGCCTGCTGCCAAGGCAGCTTTGTTGCTAAGACGCCTTTGAAATACAGATGATAAATCAGGCAACAAGGCATCTAGGCAACTGTTTTTGGTTTTGGAAGCAGCCCAAATATTTACACTAAGTGATCCTCTATATGTGGCGAGTCACGCCAAAATGCAACACTGCTGCCCCCTACTGTCAGAAACTTGCAAGTATTTTTCCCAAGCAGGCAGTATTCTCGCAGAGGCAAAACATGAAATGAGACAAACAAAACCACAGCTAGGTCTTCAAAGGGGAAAGATTCATTCTGACGATATCGGACATCAATCTTCTTTCTGCTTGCAGTGGATTGGACTTTCCTGAATAGTATGTGTCACACGCCATGACACACCCTTAGATAGATGGATTGCGTTTTGGATCTGCCCCTTGTTCATTAAAGCCTGCCTTTTGTTTCCACCTTCTCCCTGAGTCTGCTCTTGGTTCCTCTGTCCCACAACCCTGACAATAAGATTATATGATTTTGAAGATTTGCTCAAATTCACTTACATTTACATCACATCACACCTTTATACAAAAGTCATTCAAGATCACAACAACCAATGGAATTAATAATATGCACCATTGTAACAACATTACATTTTGCAAAAAACTTGGTTTATTGGACACATTTTTTGTATTTGAAAATTGATTCCCTGAATGAAATTAGCAAGAGTGGAGCAAAATAGAGGATAGGGATGCAACTAGTTGTAGCAAGATGCACACCGAATACAGTCCCTGCTATGCGGAATTTGTCATCAAGGTTAAAGATATATTATGTCCATTGTCTTCTCAAATAGCAGGATATGTTACAGAATCAATGCATTTAACAGCAAGAGCATCCTAATAAAAGAAACAGGTCTCATCCACTTGAGTGCACATATCACTAGAAGGGAAACAGGTTTCATCCACTTGAGTGCACATATCACAAGTCGAGAAACAGTTTTTATCCATCTGGATGGTGTCATCACTGCAAGGGAAATGGCTGTTTTCCAGTTGAGTGGTAGTTTTCTTAAAGAAATTGGTCTCGTCCACTTGAGTGGTAGTGTCACTGGAAGGGAAACAGTTGTCACCCAGTTCAGTGGTAGTGTAAGGGAAATGGATGTTGTTAGGAGGAGTGACAGCATCACAAAATGGCATCACAGCCTTATCTGATCTCTCTTTGGCAGTCAGGTGGTTGAGAGCAGCATCTGGAATACAATAAGCAGAAAAGGTACAGAAATAAGGTACAGAAAAGCAATAACTCATATAAGGCAATGGTAGATTGTAATTTTTTTATAACGATGTTCACCCTGTTTATATGCATTTCTCTTGGCGCTGCAGTGTGTCATTTTGCCACACCAAATTCTTTGCCGCTTTATGTTTGTTTCTTTATAGAAAGGTGTTTCTTTTGCCACTTCATTCAAAACGCGGTGTTTTCGTTCTGAACATAGTTTATCGTACGCATTGCACTAAGGTTATACGCCATTGTAGGAGGTAACATCCCTATGATAGGGAGTGTGTCGCACCTTTCGGATCTAAGTAGGAGGTCTTTGTGGTGGGTGGTGTAGTTAGGCTACTTCCGCATAGTTCTCTTGGCAGAGATGCTTATAGGTCTCGTTTCCTTTTTAGTGCAGGTCTGTTTTATGTGTAACACTAGGTTAAATATGCGAGTTTGGAGTGTCGAGCCATCCAGTAGGAGCATTGCAAATCTCCGATAGCCCGGAAATTCTATATACAAGATCTTTGTTTGTGTATTTATCTTCTTCTTGGGTCTCCTGAACTGGTGGTGGAGTCATGAAGCGTATTGTAGTTGTGTCAATATTAATGCATGTTTGCTGTTAGTGTGGCTTTTCATTGAGTGTAAATGCAAGGTGTTTGGAGGTTGCCCCTCTTGGTTGTAGAGCTCTGCCACTGTGAGCAACCATGGGTTCTGTGATTGATAACCTTGTGGCGTCTTGGGTATTTATGTAACTTCCTCGTACAAGTACTGTCAGTGGAGCCAAGATTTTTGAACAGAATAAACTATGAAAAAAGATGGCACGCAAACTTATGACACCTGCAAACATCATTGCATAGAAGCGGCATGGCATGTGGCTGATGTGCTTCATTTGTTTTCTTTTTTGAAAACAAATGAAGTTTTCTTGCTTAATGTCAGAGGCTGGCGTGAACTGTGTTTTCCAGTTGGAAGGTGATAATTTTGCACAGCATTAGGCTTAGCTCTCTTTACATTACATTTACTGCTTTATTATAAGAATTGGTGCATGGCCACATAACCAATTTGTTTGAGGCTCATGACACCTCTGGCTCTGTGCACGGACAGGGAAAACATATTTGTTGTCATCCTGGAGGGCAGCAGCTTGTAGAACTAGTAAACTAATCGCAACGGTTTTTCCAAACTAGCTAGCTCAGTAACATAGATACATTTCATAGAAATAAATTAAAGGGACAATAGGTAAGATTTTTGTGTTAAAACATTGTTTCAATGTTTTGGTACAAAACATTGCACAGCTCTACAATAATTCAAGCTCATTGCATGAAAAATGGTTCTAATTGTGTTGTTAGAGTTGAATCACATGGAGACTTGTGCATACCCAGTTACATTGATATAACCTAAAGGTTAATAATAGGGAGGAATAAACTGCTCAACATTCATTGTGGGAATCCAAAGGACGAAGAGAATTTATTGTTGCACACACACGGTTATATACACATGCATCACATGTCCCTATCAATACATGTGATTGGCCATCACCGACCTAAGATAACTTTTATAAAATAAAAGTTCACCTATACAATTGAGGGCATACTTATTCCATACATGTCAACAAATTGCCACAGCAAATGGCATGGGGGCTTATTCAAGCTATCACTGAAACGCTGTATATTATTTCTTATTATCCAAGCGAAGACTACATATCTAGTTATAAAACAAAAACAGTTTGCTATTGGTAGCAAATTAGCCATAGTTAGCTCGATTAAATTATAACTATTCACCTGAGGCAATACGAACATAGCAGCGAGCGTTGCGAGCATTGTTGCACACGCATTGTGTCTCAGGTGGATAAACTCCCTCCTACTCTAAACGGGGTTATCGACTTGCCAATCCAAATTGAGCAGCAGGTTACAAGTTTGGACCCAAAGACTTTCTCTACATGATCCGCGCTCCGTTAGCCCAGTCTCTGTACCATGCTCCAGCGTTCCATCCCAGCTTCCTGTTCTGTCTCAGGTCCAGTCTCCTGCTCTGCCTCAAACCCTGCTCCCATTGGTGCGTCAGACCTAGCTTCCTGTTCTGTCCCGGGTCCAGTCTTCTTCTCCAGCATCCCTCTGAACTCTATTCCCCGGGCAACCCCAGATCCTGCCTCCAGTGCCTCCCAGTCTACCGTTTCTCCCCAGTTCCGGTTTCCAGTACCGCCACAGACCCAAGCTCCAGCCCTGTCACAGGTGTCTTCTCCAGAACCCCGGGCTGCCCCAGGCCCTGTCTCCAATGCTCCCTCGGGTCCTGTCGTCTGTTCACCCCAGATTCTAGTTACAGACCCCTCTCAGGATTTGTTTCCAGAGTCTACTCCACTCATCGGCCCAC
This sequence comes from Conger conger, assembly GCF_963514075.1. Taxonomy (NCBI): domain Eukaryota; kingdom Metazoa; phylum Chordata; class Actinopteri; order Anguilliformes; family Congridae; genus Conger; species Conger conger. The sequence continues at coordinate 45,891,230 of NC_083760.1, forward strand.
ACGTCGCCCTTGGTTGCACCTCCAGTGCCTTCTTTGTTTCCAACTCCAGTATTGACAAAGGTCCAATGAGTGAGATTGGGCGGTCAGTGGGAGAGCAGTTGCTGATATTTTCAAACAAGACAGAAGAGACTCTTAAGCTGCAATTGGCATTCACTTGCTGGGTATACTACAAAACAAGATGATGGGGTTAGCGAGGTAACATAAGGTTATGTTCCACCGAAAATACATCTTTGGTCTTCCAGATCATTTCAATTGTAGAGACAATCCAATGCCTTTCAGATGGAGTTGAAATGTGTGGACAGAAATGGTAGGTCATTGTTCCAACCTAACTCAACAGAACTTGAAGTTCATGTAGCCTGATACATGCAGTATTATTTTCTGGGTCTCGCATCATCTAAATTTTAATAATATGACAGGCAGTGATAATGCTATTGATATTGCAATGAAATTTCATAATTTCAGGTTCATACAGTAGAGTATGAACCTGAACCACTACATACTTGAATATCCAATAACTGTAAGACCTGTTCAAATTCTTGGTCTTTATTTGCACTGTTTATCTTTTCTTCACTCTGTCCCCCAATACAACCTATAAGGAGACAAGGTCCGGGAAAGGAAAGCGCTTTAAGAGGAAAACGCCAAATTAGTGGAAGACAAGCAGATAATTAGTGTGGGGTTAATGTGAAGTTAGTTTTGAAACAAACTGCCCTGACACTATGGAAGAGTGAGTTTTAATGAATGGATATGGATTACTGTGTCAGGTTTACTCTAAGTTTTACCAAAACAGAAAAAACCATTAAACTGACCGACGCAACTGTGGTTGCTAACAGCTGCGTCCTGTCCAAACCAAAAAGCCTGATGGCGGATAAATCAAGTTGTCACTAGAAGGCCACCATTGAGTTCAGTAATGACCCTTGATCAAACACTGCATTAGTGTTCTCCAGTGTGTGTTTGAAGCATTTTCAGCTAATTAGTCTTTTGCTAGAGCTGTTTTTAACTAAGTATAGTAGTTACTGTAGTGTGATTTTTGTAGTGTTTGTTAGTGCAAGTAATGTTTATTTAGACTGCAGTGAAACTGGGTTGTGTGTTTTTTTTCTCAGGAGAGCTAGGCTATTCAGGTAGGCTATTGCCTGCAATTGACTGGCAGGCTACTGCTATTGTTGCAGGAGCCTCTGCCGGCAAACAGTATCTTAGCTAATTATTTAAGCAGTTGGGTAGCGCAGCCTCGTCTACTTGTGTCGTTGTACAAAGTCGCAGGTGTACAAAGTCGAGGGTGTCTATTCCCCATCCCTCCCTACCTCCCTGTAAACCTTAATTGTTGTCTTTACCTGTGTTATTTACTTGTGTATTAGGATGATACCTTTGCTAGTTTTGTTTGGCTAGGTAAGCAGTTTATTCATACATTTGCATGTTGCGGTATTACGATTGGCGGCACGGATGGTGCAGTGGGTAGCACTGCCGCCTCACAGCAAGGAGGTCCTGGGTTCGAATCCCCATCGGCCGGGGCCTTTCTGTGCGGAGTTTGCATGTTCTCCCCGTGTCTGCGTGGGTTTCCTCCGGGTACTCCGGTTTCCTCCCACAGTCCAAAGACATGCAGGTTAGGTTGATTGGAGAGTCTAAATTGCCCATAGGTATGAGTGTGTGAGTGAATGGTGTGTGTGCCCTGCGATGGACTGGCGACCTGTCCAGGGTGTATTCCTGCCTTTTGCCCAATGTATGCTGGGATAGGCTCCCCCTGCAACCCTGTTCAGGATAAGCGGGTTAAGATAATGGATGGATGGATGGATGGATGGATGGTATTACGATTAAATAATTCTTTTTTTTTTAATTGCAAAAATAAATCTGATGATCAAATAGGCCCAGTGCCCGGTTGCATAAAACACCCTAAGTGTTTCCCTTAACTCTGACACTTAAGGGTTGTTGCATATAAAGACGTTAGACGTTTTTCTTAGGTAAGGGAAACAGTTAAGTGCTTTACTGCAATGGTTGACGTTTTACTGTTGCAAAATTTGACCGTAACCATGGATGCGTTATCTCATCGGTTACGATCATTGACTGTAGGCTATACAATAAAATAAGGCTTTAACCACTAACCTACGGTAACCAAGCTATATTTTATTTTGAGAAAATGGAAAATACGGAAAACAAAAAAGGAAATCAAATTGGACGGATGAGGGGAAGTGTATACTGTTGGAGGAATACGTGAAAAGGAAAACCATTTTAAACAGCCAACTCAATCCGAATGACTGTGACCAAAAACAGAAGATGTGGGAGGAAATAACGGATTAAATTAACGCTAGAAAAATAGCCGTGAAGACAATTCAGGAGGTCGTAAAAAAAAAAAAGAGAATATGCGTATCTGCGAAAAAAGAATTGAGCAATTAGCTATAGGAGGGAATCCAGCAAAACCAGTGAGAACTAAAGGAGTTAGCTACCCATAGATAACTATAGAAAGCCAAATTCGATCAAGTAACGTTAAAATTAATTTTTGTAACGTTTGAAGCCCAAATGATCGCCTACATCAGTTCTCGTCAGTTCTCATGGGTGGACGGAGATGGCATATATTCATTGGTTCTGGCTGGTATACCAGGCGGTTTAGAGAGTGGACTGAGACCACCATTCAAAGACTCCATGATAACACTCCTCACAAGTACCAAGATACCTCGCCCGGAAAAGGGAAACCGGGGCCCCCTTCTGGAGCCAGACCCGGGAGGGGAGCTCGTCGGTGAGCGTCTGGTGGCCGGGCCTTATCCCATGGGGCCTGGCCGGGCACAGCCCGAATTGGTCACGTGGGGTCGCCGCCCTGGGAGCTTAAAGGAAGCTTAAAGGAAACCTTAAGGGGAAATTACACTTAAGGTGTTTTATGCAACCAGGCACTGGTCCTTATCTTTGTTGTGCGGGTAGCAGTTGAAATTGTACTTCCATCTAGGGTCTTTCAGTGCACTTATCCCTGAGAGTCTGATTATTATCCAGCTGTGTAGGATTCCTCTTGTCCACCCATTTACCCTAGTTCCCTCCATGTGTTTCATTCCTGTCATCTCTCCTCTCCCCAGGGCCCAGTCAGGTAGGAGGTTTGCTTCCCGCCAACATAGCCGGAATATCTCTAACCTGATTTTCCCTCTCAGATACGCTGGTGTTGATCTCTGTGTGGCCGGTGGCCTCTGGAATAGCCAGTCCACTATCCAGAAAGCAGACGTCATATCGGCCTATGCCTCCCACCTCAACCTTGACTTTCTTGCTTTAACAGAAAGGTGGCTCTCATAAGAGAACACAGCCACCCCACCTGCTATTTCCTCTGCCTATTCTTTTTCCCACACACCCTGACCCACTGGCAGAGGAGGAGGCACAGGTCTCCTAATCTCATCCTCATGGAGATCTAGTGTCTTCTCCTCATCCTTCTCCTTCTCCTCTTTTGAATTTCATGCGGTTTCTGTTAGCATGTAAACTCTTTATTATTGTTGTTTATCGCCCTCCAGGTACTCTGGGGAGCTTCTTGGATGAGATGGACATCCTCCTTAGCTCCTCACCAGACAATGGCACTCCCCTGATCCTGAACTCGGAGTCCATCCAGTCTACCTTTCTCTCCCTCTTTTGATATTACCCTCACACATTCTCCTCCCATCCACAAAGCAGGCAACCTTCTTGACCTGGTCTTCACAAGGAGCTGCACAACAATCAAACTGTCTGTAACACCACTCCTTCATCTCTTTTTCTCTCCCACTCTCCTCTAACATTCATCTAGATTGGGATGACCGCAAATCTAGACGCAAGTCATCCAATCTGATCCTGAACTCAGAGTCCATCCAGTCCACCTTTCTCACCCTCTTTTGATGTTACCCTCACACATTCTCCTCCCGTCCACAAAGCAGGCAACCTTCTTGACCTGGTCTTCCCAAGGAGCTGCACAACAATCAAAATCTCTGTAACACCACTCCCTCGTCTCTTTTTCTCTCCCACTCTCCTCTAACACTCATTTATCCCTCCCACTTCTGCAATCCTCTCCTCCCTACCATCTGTGGAGTCTTTCGCTCAACTGTCTCCCAAAGATGCTGCCACAACCATGTTCATGTGCTCTCTCTCATCTTCCTTTGACTCTCTGTGTCCCCTCACTACCAAACTAGCCCAGACCTAGGCTTTCTGATGCTCTACGAGCTGACCAAACCAAACTGTGGGCAGCAGAGAGAAAATGGAAAAGGTCCTGTCTCCCCAGTGATATAGCTTCCTTCCATGCTCTCCTATCATCTTTCTATTCCTGTCTCTCTTGCTAAATCTTCCTTCTTTCACTCTAAAATTAACGCAGCTGCCTCTAACCCTCACAAACTGTTTTCTCCTCTCTTCTCACCCCCCACCTCCCTCATCACTCACGGCTGATGACTTTGTCTCCTTCTTTGAAAAGAAGGTAGATGATATCCGCAATTCCTTCTCCGCACCCTCTCCCTCTGCTGACCCTTCTACCTTCCCCAACTCCCTATCTTCCTTTTCTCCCCTTTCTGACTCCAACCCTTTGAAACTCCTCACATCCCACCACCCAACCACCTGTCTTCTTGACCCCATCCCTTCTTCCCTTCTACAATCCATCTCTAATGACATTCTCCCTTTTCTCTCCGCTCTAATCAACACCTCCCTTTCTTCCAGCACTATGCCCTCTTCCCTTAAGTGGGCCAGAGTCACTCCCCTATTCTTGACCCCTCTGCTACTGGCCTGTCTCTCTTCTTCTCTTTCTATCTACAACTGGAACATGCGGTCTGCTCCCAACTTTCAACTTATCTTCTCCAGAACAATCTTCACAATCCCAACCAGTGCAGCTTCAAGAGTGGCCACTCCACTGAGACCTGACTTGCGGTCACCGAGGCACTCCACTCTGCTAGAGCCAAATCCCTATCCTCTGTCCTCATCTTCCTTGACCTGTCGGCCGCCTTCGATACAGTCAACCATGAGATTCTGCTCTCATCTGTGACTGGGATGGGTGTCACAGGATCTGCACTCGCATGGTTTTCTTCTTGGAGTCCCACAGGGCTCAGTTCTTGGTCCTCTCTGCTTCTTTCTATACACCATGTCTCTTGGTTCTGTTATCGCTTCCCATGGCTTTTCTTACAATTCTTGTGCTGATGACACTCTTTCCTTCCCTCCCAATACCCAGGTCACCACACAGATCTCTGCCTGCTTGGCTGATATCTCTGCGTGGATGACTTTCCACCACCTGAAACTTAACCTTGGCAAGACTGAGCTTCTCTACATCCCTGCTAAGTTGTCTCTGACAATTGACCTCTGATTGTTGAGGACTTTGTAGTATCCTCCTCCCATAAGGCCAAGAACGTTGGGGTGACTTTTGAGAACCACCTCACCCTTGCTCCACATATATCCTCCACTGCCAGAACCTGCAAGTTCTTCCTCTATAATATACACCGTCTCCGTCATTTCCTGACAGAGAAAGCCGCCTAGCTCCTAGTCCAGGTGCTCGTCATTTCCCGTCTGGATTAATGCAACTCCCTCCCGGCTGGTCTCCCAGCTTGTGCCATCAAGCCCCTGCAGCTGGTCCAGAATGCTGCAGCTCACCTGACCACCAGTCAGCCCAGGTTGGCTCATGTCACCCCACTCCTCATTGGCCTCCACTGCCTTCCTATTGCTGCACGCATCCGCTTCAAGGCTGTTTTCGGTTCTGGTTCCTCAGTGGTGGAATGACTACCACTGTCGGGGCAGCAGAATCCCTCCCCATATTTCAACGCAGACTAAAAACACATCCGAGACTCGGACAGAGGCTGAATGCTGCACAGCACACTACCAGGCCTACGGACACACCCAGTTACCTTGCGGTAACTTCTTGGCCTATAGCGAGTGGAAACTGGTGTACGCGGAACGCTACATCAGTTTACTCCTGCAAAGCTAACCAACGAACAACAGCAACAAACTTTTCCACCCGGAAAAGGGAACATCCCTCCAGCAACCGAGCGGACCAGACGACAACGCGCGGCTAAGACGCCCCAGCCTGCGCATCTCTCCAGTACATTCACATTACCATCGCCGCTTCTACAAGGACAGCACGTCTTCCGGATCCAGCAATGCGTATGGACTCAGTAAGACAACAAACATTCAGGCATAGCCAGTGTTTAGTTTAGTCTAACTGTTTTTGTGAATCTGTTTCCATATTTGCCGTCTTATCATTGAAATGTATTTTGTTAGCTATATAGGTACGTGAATTGATTCGACGTCTTTTGCGCATATATAGAGTAAACTACGCAAGTAGTCTTCTCACAGCTAAAAATAACTAACACACCCAGAACTCTAGCTTACCCAAGCTAGCTACTCCCACTTTTACCTTTCCTTTGTTCAAGCGACACGTGCGCTTGCGCGCTCCCACACACACACACACCCTAATTTCCCCTACTAATTCCCGTTAGTTTATCTGTTATGTGTTTGTATGTTTGTTTAATAAATATATTTTATTAAACCCCGGTGTCCGTTTTGGAATCATAGACATGAGAGCCGAGTTAAAGCAGTCTTTCGAGGAACTTCCAACCTTCAGGTTATCGGTATGTTCAATCATTAATATTGGTTATTTTAATTATTAATTGAAATACTAAATTTGTGGTTGGATATTTCTGATAACAGTAATTTTATGAGACAGATTACTTTTTGCAGTTATACTGCTATATAACTGGCGCACCGGTTTCGTAGAGAGTAAAATCCCTACGTTATTTGGCGGCCCGTGCGAGGACCCTACATAATTTGGAGCCCCGTGCGAGGACCCCTACACCCTTAAAAATAAAAATTGCACTTACGATGATTGTCTTTTTGTTTAGAACAGCCCTTCATGCGTATTTTACTAATTATGGATTTTATTCTTTTAACCTGTGGAAGAACCTATGCACTTGTAAGTCACTTTGGATTAAAAGCATCTGCCAAATGACTAAAATGTAAATGTAAATGTAAAATGACCATTAACTTCCATGCTTGATTTACATACTAACTAGTCCAAAAGTCTGCAATTTGAGACACAGCCGGTCTCTCTAGGACAGTCCTGGGATGTTTTTGCTGGCAAAGACCGAAGTAATCAGCTGGATTTCTCTGTGTTACACAAAGAAACATGTAAGCTAGATTCTCTACTGAGAGAATACAGTAGCTGACATAATGCAAGCTCCTTGAACCCTGTGCATCAATATCTACTTCCCTTAATTATTTGATTCTTGAGTTTAAGAATAAACTTTGGTGTGAGTTTAAGAATAATTTTAAGTAAAAAAACACAAAGAAACCCTGGGCATGTTAAACTCCCATCACCCCCTGGTGTTGTTTTATCCATGAAAAATGTGTAAAGACACAGGTCTGTCGATTTCAATTTTCTTAATTACTCTTTTCATGTTCAGATGGATTATTTACCTTCTTAAAGCTACATTATGTTAAGAAATAGCAATGCTATGCCATGAAGAATAAAAGTCCAATATTCACAATGCATTATATTGCAGTCAACTACAAAAATAAAGATTTATTTAAAATAATAAAATGAAAGGCTGACATCTTTCCATAACCTCCTAATTGGTGACCAACCTTGAGAATCGCTGGCTTCCTGGACAAACTGGTGCAGTTATCCCTCCCTTCCAGAACCATACTATGTATGACCTTGACTGTATTTCACATGAAAAAGAGGACTTTACAGCCACTCTATGTTGTATGCCTGACTGGACTTGTGTTTGGCTTTGTCCATCAAATATAACGCCAGTTAGTAACTTATGTGTGCTCATGTCATTCACTTACTTGTGTGGTCCTTATCAGTATTGTCAGGGTGTAGGCATGGTGAGATGGAGTCCTCCACACTCAGATCACATCCCATGCAGGCCAGCCATGACATGAATCCTTTCCTCTCCTTTTTATCCCCCCTGGACTCATTTTCAGTTTTATCAAGGTAGCTATAAACCATGGTCTTGTGCATTATTATATGTAATATAAATTAGAAAATGAGCAAAGCTTCAGTAAGCACTAACAGAATAGTGTGATTGTGCATCTTGAATGGCTGAATCTTTTTGCTACAGTGAACAGAGGTTTATGGAAGACTGGAGAGCCAAAGGCTTTATGACATCATAATGGACTTCCATTCTGCTCTTACATCACAGAATGTTGGGGTTTAACCACAGAACTAGGTTAAAGCCTGGTTGCTGCTTTACATACGGCAATGTCTGATGTCCATCCCGGATCTTTTCTGATGTCCATCAAAAAATCCCAGATGAAAATGTGCAGACTCTAAAATGTGTTTCATAATACAAAAGATAAAGGTTTCATCTTTAGAAAACACAGATTATGTTATCAGTAAAATATTATGGAAATAAATAAATAATGTCTGTGAAGATTGCTTATTCCAGCCACTACGACATGCGCCTGCTAAGCAGTTACACAACAATTTATTATTCACAGGCAGGATGACATGTGAGGCACAAGTCACCTCTCATTGGTTGTATAGTCTGATCTTTCAACAGACGTTTAAATCAACCAATTACGTGGTATTTTAGCAGAGTAAGGAAAATAATGTTGGCCCTATTTCATATACGTCACTAACTCGGTTAGCCTGATTAGATTGTTGATGCTTTGGGATAAAGTCAGGACATTCAGTTTCATAAAAGATATCCCCAATGCTTGTGCAATGGCTCTGATCGATTTCTCCTCTTTTCTTAAGCTTCAAAATGGCTTGCATTTCTCCCAAAGAGCTCGCTTGTCTTCATCTTGGATCTTATCCAAGGCTAAAGTCAAGAGCAGACATTCAGAACTATTTATTGTTTAACCACTCAATCTAACAGGACACAACAATGAGCAACAATAAACACATGTGAGTCAGATGTTTCAATACCTAAAAAAATGGGTGGTTCGATACAAAAAGTGATATCTTCAAAGCTGTTTAACAAATCTAGATAAAAATAGGTAATAAAAGGAATGTTATTTGGATCTGTCATCTCATGTACAACTTTTTACCTCAAACACAATTGTCTTCAGTGTATAGCAAAAATAAAGGAATTGACCTTGTTGAGGGGACTGTATTCATATAGTCAGGTCCATAAATATTGTCCCATTACTTTTGGTCCCTTAAAAAGTGGGAGGCACATATACAAACTGTTGTAATTCCTACACCGTTCACCTGATTTGGATGTAAATACCCTCAAATTAAAGCTGAAAGTCTGCAGTTAAAGCACATCTTGTTCGTTTCTTTTCAAATGCATTGTGGTGGTGTATAGAGCCAAAAAGATGAGAATTGTGTCGATGACCCAATATTTATGGACCTGACTACATCGCTGTTTTGAAAAAGTCAGGACATTGGGTTTCATGAAGGGATTTCACAATGTACCTGTAAAACCCTAGGTTTAAGGTTAAAAGTACAATAAGTAATTTTGGACTTAATAACGGTCAAGAGAGGAACATGCTCAAACCACAGTTTATCACTGTTTATAAAGAAATAACACTGAAGTATAACAGTATAACACTGTTTAGCCCACCCCTTCTATGTGAATGCGCTGACATTGAAACGCCATTGGCTGTAGCAATTAGAACCAATTTTTAACCAATAAGCTCGAATTATTGTACAGCTATACGATGTTTAGGTACAGAGTGCCGGCCCGTCAAATGCATATTTTGAAACCCGAATTTAAGGACTATAAACACAGGCAGAGGGCGAGTCAACATGTCAGAGAGCCTTTTTCAATGATAGGAAAGGATTTACAATGGTCTCGTAACAATGTTAACACAAAAATCTTACCCATTGTATCTTTAAGTTAGGAGGATAACATGTATGTAGCCTATAAAAACCATCTGGTGAAATCACACTCACAAAGCAGAAATGAGCTCAGCTTTTTTAAGCGAGGTTCTTGACAATGGACCATCTTTGTAAGAAAAGCATTTAGTAGGGAACGTGTTTTCTCAGAATGACGACCTTTTAAGGGTTTTTTATGAGCGCCTCCGATTTAGTCCTAATGGAATCATTTACCTCCAGCAATTAAGTGCACATTGCAAAGCGAAGCGAACCCTCCAGATACTGTATTGCGCTCTCACACAGGTACTCTTCACATGCTCTTGGCGACGCTGATATTATAAAATGTATTTGTTCACTCGTTTCATAGCTACATAAATGCAACGTACAGAGCATAATAACTAACAAATAAATATCGTTCCCAAATGACAAGTAAACCAATTGTCCATTACGGCGTAAAATTTGGTTACGAAGCAGCGATTTTGTTAATAAGAATACTTTTGATTTACTTCTTACTACTACTTGCTTTTCCGACAATTCCACCGCACTGACACATTGAATTATAATATTTTCAGCGCATGGAAAGTCATAAAAAATAATATCATTTAATGTTTCATTGTGCTGGCATTATTACAAGGCAAGTGAATCAGACTTATTAATTTAATATTTATGATTTGTTTCGCGAGTAAAATATAACACATGTACATTATGAGAGTTGAAAATATATTGCTTTGTACCCAGCCCCCGTAGTTTGAAAATTGAATTAGGCTATTATTTTTAATCTTGTGCGCCCAAGATAAAAATACTTTTTGGAACATCGTGGGCTCCGTAGGCTATTTTCGTCCATTTTGACGTGGGCAGAGCCGGAGGTGCGCGGTTATCCCAGGTGATTCAATACTAGATTCCCCAATCAAATCGTAATTCACGTTTATGAAATCGAGTGAGTCCCCATTTGATTAATCGGGTAATTTGACACGAGACGCATGATTTACCCTAGATTGTTCCAGCGACGTATATGAAATAGGGCCCCGAACAGTTCAAACGCCAGTGAAAAGTAGACACCACATAACCAATTCTGAACTGTGCCGCTATCCATAGCTTAACCCATAAAATCACCGGTTTAACCATTGAACTGTTTAACTGAAGCCGTCCTAAAACGCAGTTAAGATAGTCAAATGCTAGCTGACTGATAGAGCAACTCTAACGTCCCCAAGGTTCACTCTATTTGGACTCCAAATTGGAGAGTGACACCCTGGCAATCTTGCTTTACCCTATGGTACCTCCTCTTCCGCACCGACATGCATCACATGTGCGTAGATTAATAACATGCGCCTATGAAGATCGGCTGTGGTTGGTTCTGTGAATGGCTTAACCCATCCACGTTTATTACTGAATCTGTGCAGATACAGTGCTGGTTTTCTTCACCGGATGTTTTACTTTAAATCCTGTTTGAGAGCGTAGTTTGAAAATAACGACTGTCTGGATGTAAGAGGAGATGTATACAGCTAGCCAAGGCGAGTAGCTAGATCTTATTGAGTAGTAAGATATCTAAATTATACGGCCGATTCGGGTTTTTCTTTTCTTTTGTGTGTGTGTGTAGCTATCCAGCTCACTGAAGCCTTTTAAAGTAAGTTAATCTTAGCTGTACATTAAAGTTAACATACTCTCTTATAGCTACAGGGTTATATCTTATGCACGGTCATTTGTCTAGCTACCATACGAATAATTGGGTAAAATTAGACAGCTAGATAGATAGGCATTTACTTAGCTAGCTATCGAGAACACGAAAATGAAGTTATGTAGCTATCTAGACTATGATGATCGCTTCATTTTTTTCTATGATAACTTTATTTATTGCACGCGTTATTAACAGTCGACTGCTAGTTTAGCAACAGTTTGCAAGCGATGATAGTTAGCTTCGGTAACGACGTTTCCCAGCAGAACATCATAATTGTGTATGCGTGCTTACCACGGAGAAAAACATCCATTGCCTATCGACGTCAACGTACTTTAGCTAGCTAACTTAACTTAACCTGCACCGAAAACGCATTTAACTATGAAGAGGATACAGCGTTCAGATGATGAAAACGATGCACAACAATGTAAGTAAATTCATTTTACTTTATCTGGAGATCATGCTGGATTTTCACAGATGTGTTTTCTTGTTATTTGTGATTTTAATATTCTCTGTATGTATATTAACATAGCTAGCTAGCCAAGTTGGCTATATTATGTTAGCTAGCTAAAGTTTGTAACCAAACTGTGTTAACGATAGCTAACGTTAAATTAGCTGTGCTTTACCAAACTTGAACTAGCTAACTTATTTTTCGTGACCATTTTGGTTGCTTCCATGTTTTAGATTAACGCCAACTAACTGAACTATTTTTAAGTAGCGTTTACAGGCATATCTTAAGGAACTTAAACATCCTCATGCTACTTCATTGGAAAATACAAGGAGTTGTTTATGACAATAATCTGCACTGTTTTGTTATCGCCTGTTTTGAAGGCTGTGTGCTTTGCAAGCTTTCCGAGAATTCCCCAGACAAATTCGGGGAGAAGATCACACTACGACAGCACGGACTAACTGTGCATTATTTTTGTCTGGTGAGTGTTGGGCATAGGTTTTTAAAACATTTCATTATTTATTCGCGAAATGCACTGGAAGCAGTTATTTTAATGTTCATCAGTAAATGGCTTTGCCTTTTCTTATCTCCACCTGAATATAGTGAAATGTTTTGCATGATATCCATGGAAGCACTGATAGTTTGGTCTGTACTAAGTCAATTGTTGTTATTAATGTGTCGAAAATGTTCACAGTTGATGTCCAGTGGAGTGTATCAACGAGGACAGGAGGATGAAGGAATCCATGGGTTTTTAGTGGAGGACATCAAACGGGAGGTCCAACGATCCAGTAGGCTGGTGAGTCTTCATTGGCACGAAGACATAAGAAATAACTCCACCCTGGATCCAGACTGACAGGGAAATGATCGAGTTTTTGCATCACAGAAAATAATTTTTCCTTACAATAATGTTGTGGAACGGAAATGGTATAGAAAGGATACTGAAATAAATCTGCATTTTTGGTGTTTGCTACAATCCCACATTATTTATTTTGTACAGAGCAGCTAATGCCAGCCCAGGGCTTGAGAGGCACCCAAAATAGACAACTATCCTTTTCTATAAGATGACTTAAATCTCAGGACGTGTTTCTGAGAGTAGATCATAAGATACAAAATGTAATGTGTTGAGAATACATGTAACGGATGTAAAAATAATGAAGTTTATTTGTCTCATGCCGGCTGTGTCTTGGGACACAAACTTAATTTAAAAGACAATAACGCCACCTAGTGTTTTAAAAAAATGTTAGTCGATGCATATTTCTTGTGTTGGAGCTTTTAATATGAAATGAAATTGTTTTGAATACGAAAAGTAATATCGGCAATTTTTCACTCAATTTGCGTAAAAACCATGCATTTTCATTTTCAAGTTAATGTACGCACTTTATGATACTATTAAAATGTAACTGTAGAGTCATTTCATAGTCATTTTTTCTTGTAATTGTTTAAATGGAAAAAACACATTTTAAATATCCGCATTATCCATCACAAAAATTAAATTGGCCCTTTATTTCATTTTCATGTTTTTGTGACATAAATGAAATGAGATGGCAATGCTTCCGTTTGCATGATCATTTTCACTTGGTCAAGCAAAAACCCTGCTAAAATTGGAATTGATAATGCAAACCCTCATTTGCATTTTAATTTTCAAAGATCAGAGACCTGTCAATCAAACTGCATGGGCAGGGGCTCGAAGCAATGGGTGTTATTTATAAATTATTTAGATATCAATTATTGAAATTGGCAAATTCTTTGATAGGTAGAGCAACCTGTTGGATCAATCTTTATCAAGATGTACAACAAACAATTTATTTTTATTACAACACAGATCCACATGTAATCTAGTGAAAGGTTCAACTACAATGAAGACATGAAAACAATGAAGTTTACAGACGTAGACAAGTAACCGTCACAAGAGAAATTAATGAAAGAAAATACAGAACCACGGCTTGTTTCCTCCCAAAATGAGTCCCCAGAAAGCCAAAGTCAATGCTGAAAAATCAGGAGAATTTTCATATTCCAATATGACCAGGGATGAATTGTAGAATGCCAGACCAAGGTGCAGGACTTGCTAACTTCCAACTCAAAAATAACTAATGAAAGACTCTATTTTATCTAGGTGAAGCAGGGGTGGGACATCCCTGCATCCCCTCGCCCATACATATTAATTAATGATTGGGGGGGTGAGGGGGTTTATATAGGATATCTTTCTTTATGTATTGCTTACAACACATTAAGCTTTTAGGGAAATTAACCCTCTTCTCGTGAGCATTATGGTGACTTTGAATGTTAAGGACTACTTTGGGAGTGACAGCTATGGCTATTAATTAAATAGTTGTGACCACTATGTGGAGAGACTAGATCAATATATAATATAGATAGAATGCACAACAAAAGTACCATGACAAATCTTGAGATTAAGGACATCCTCTAAATGCAAGTTCAACGTGAATGCAGTTCAGCCGGAAAAGAGCATATTGCACAGCTCGTCACTAAGGGTATGATTGGACAAGTTGCCTCTTAAAGGGCACCTGTACCCCAAACAAGCATGTGCCTAGCTCTGTTCAATATATCATGAAAATAACTTTTCTCATTCTCGTAAGCTAAATAATTTGCACATAACAACATATTGAATTAATTTTATCAGACTACTTTGGTCCCAGTGAGCAGACATATTGCTGAATACTTGATGAAGGACAAAATCATTGTCAGAGCCAGGAGAGAAAGACGCTTATTTTATCGCCTGTATTGCCAGGACATTTGAGTGCAAAATGGCAGAGTGCAAGGCATATGGTTGTCGTAATAATAAGATGATTAACTATGAGAAAGTACTCTTGCATGCCAAAGCCAGTGACAGCGGGGAAAAAAATGCTAATTCTCTGCATGATACTCTACTGTGTTTACTGTGGAGTATCATGCAAAGCATTTGCATTGGATTTAGCAGTTTCCTGTTTGAGCTGTCAATGACTTGATGTCACATTGAAGTCCCCTGTCAAGCGATACTTGACGTGGTTAAACAAGTTTAAGTATAAGTATGCCGGTATGCCTGACTTACTTAGCTTACAACAATGGGAAATGTTATTTTTAGGATATATTGAACAGATCTAGGCATATGGTAATATAGTCTGTTACAGCATAGATGAGAGGCACACGGTCAAAAACACCGCAGCTCATCTGAGATCTGATTAGAAACATCACTTGTATTATTCATATTGTCTTTGAAACGAAATTAAGCGAAAAACCACATGAATGGATTTTAAGGGAAAATGACAATGTCAAATGATACCAAGTTACTTAATATAGTCATTATGTAAAATATTCATGTAATATATGTGATTTATTTTATTTACCCATCTCCTTATTTACGTATGTACGTATTACTTCATTTGTCACATGTAAGTAATGAAGTATCTTTGAAGTATCTAATGAATTTAGAATATTTTGGGCCTGGCTAACATTTTGTTCAATCTTCAGCGATGTGGAGTTTGCAAGAAGAAAGGTGCCTCTGTTGGATGCAGTATCAGAAGATGTAGAAAGACGGTCCATTTGCCTTGTGGAATTAAAGAAGAATTTGTCTTCCAGTTCACTGGCCTTTTTCCGTAAGTGTTACTTAATGTCAACAAGCGTTGAGATGTTGATGGAGGAATAGTATTTCATGGTATTTCTGTGAAAAAATATAACTGATTTTGAGGACCTAATGTAATTTTGAAATGCAAACAACTGCTGATGAAAAAAGAAGCTGGTCATGTATCACACTAGTATCAAAAACCAGTTCCTCTTATTGGTTATTTAGAATATGGAACAGCTGTACAATTACATTACATTATTGGCATTTGGCTGACGCTCTTATCCAGAGCAACATACAGTTGATTAGACTAAGCAGGAGACAATCCTCCCCTGGAGCAATGCAGGGTTAAGGGCCTTGCTCAAGGGCCCAACGGCTGTGCAGATCTTATTGTGGCTACACCGGGATTAGGACCACCGACCTTGCGTGTCCCAGTCATTTACCCTAACCACTACGCTACAGGCCGCCCCACAATTAGACAGTGACAAATGTATGATTCATTAAATGTATGATTGACACTGCAGTCCACCAAACCCTGTTTAGAAATGGTTCTTGTGTATGACTTCCTCTGACAACTGGTACAGGGAAATGAATATTCACAAAGCTGGTCTTCTCTTCAGTGAGGCAGCAGCAGTGGGCAACGCCGACACTGACGTCCCTTCCTGTCCATAGGTCATTCTGCAGAGAGCACCGTCCCACCCAGAGTCAAGCGCTTTTATCCCCCATCTGCATGCCGCTGTCCTGCTCTGTGTGCCTAGACACCATTGAACCTGTCCTCTCTTACTCCGTGCTGAAATGTCCCTGCTGCCATAGTAGCTGGTTCCACCGGGATTGTGTACAGGTTTGCCTTCTTCTTAAGACTTTTTGAAACCCTTTTTTTCCCCCCATAGCACAGCACAATAATGTAATCTTCGAAGTAATTTAGCTGCATACCTTAAATCCTCAAATTGTGTCCTTGGTCTTTTATTTACTTAGGCTGCACAAAGCACAGGCCTTTATTTGGGGCAGGCTTGTATTCGAGGCAGGCCTTTATTAATTATTAGGCTTCTGTTGTAGAATTTTATTCTTAGAAATAAAGTAAAAGGCTACACTTAAAGTGGGGCAACACTGTTCAACACTTCCTGTAACCATTCAGAAATCAATTAGTTTAGGCTAATCAGGAAACACTGTTTGGTAAGTCATAGTGTCAAATATTCTCTAACACAATAAATCACATTTTAATGTGAATCCATAAAATAACAACTTGCCAGACACGCCTTCATGAACAATAACAAATTACCGTAGATAACAGCAAGTTAAGGATCTTTTTTTCCTAAAGTGCGTTTTATTGTGAGACATGCGTTTCGTTTGGAGCAGCATACCGGTAGGCTAACAAAAGATTTTCGCTTTGGTTTGGGATTTAATTTACTTTTGGACTGTTTGATTCTATTGCTAAATGTTGGGACTGATGGGCACTGAAATCTGGGGGGTATTTGATGGTTCACTGTTAAGTTTTATGTAGTTGAAAGAGTCAGGATTTCCACCCGTCTGTTTATTGCGAGCCAAGGAAGCCACTTTCATTCATTCATTGAACGTGCGCTGTGCTGTAAATACATGGAAACCTTATTGCGTAGCCAAGTAGCCTAAATTGTGTTAATTTTCAATTTTGCCTGATTTACTTTTCATTAAATTCGTAGGCTGGAATGCCTTGCGGCAGCAATTGTGTTTAAATGTATACTGCTTCAGCCTTTGGCAAGCTACTTAGAAGTGGGCGGCAAGCGACTGGTAGCTTGAGAGCAACGTGTTGGAGACCCATGGTGTAGGACAACGAGTTTCATTGGCAACAGTATTAAACCAACCAACAATTTAAAATATTAAGAAGAGCTCTTTTATTTAATTGAGTTAAATCGAAACAATGTCTTCTAGTGCTCATGGACTGATAGCCCTACTTGTAGGCAATATTACCCCGGCTTGTATTTGGGGGCCGGCCTTTATTTGTTCGAATCGGCCACGCCCCCGGCTATTATCCGAGGCCCGGCTTCAAATAGAATCCCGGACACAATTTGAGGATTTACTGTATTTCATTTCACAGAATATGTTAACTTGAAATGCATTCAGTGACCACTTTGTACACCCGCTTGTTAATGCAAATATTGAATCAGCGAATCATGTGGTAATCTCAGTAACTAAAAGCATGCGCACATGGTCAAGAGGTTCAGTTGTTATTCAGAATCGGTAAAAAAAATTCGACTTTGACTGTGAAATGATTGTTGGTGCCAGACATTGTGGTTTGTGTCTCTAAAACTGCTGATCGCAGGAACAGTCCCTAATTTACTGACACTTGTCATCTCAACCAGGAACATGACAATAAGTTAAGTGTATTCCAATCGACTCGGCAAAGGAAGGTCCTACCCAGTACTAGAAAGGTGTACCTAATAAAGTGTTTATCAAACTTATCTAAATACTTTAATGCTTAAGAGCTGTCTCTTGATGAGGTTTTTGTATAATAAGCATCTTTTGAGTTTACTGCTTTGTTGCTCGTATGTGTACTATCTGATTATTTACTTTTAGATCGTATCGGGTTAGTCCTTCAGTTTCTTTAATAAAGTCAAAACTCCACTGTCTCTTACATTAACATATCTTTAAAAAAAATAATTGTAATTATATTGGATGTTATGCACATCACGTAGCCCAACTTTGCAAAATGCGTAAGTTTTCTGCGCATGCAATACGTAATGCTCCTTCACCATACAAAATAAACCAGTGTAAACGCAGCACCTAGCCTGCTGTTCATTGTTTCTCAAACCTTGCCTTGACCTTGCCCCTGCCCTAAAAGATTATTATTTTTTTATTTGTATTTAATCCCTAGTTGTTTAATTCTGTAACCTAAGAAAGTTAAAAGGTGAAATATGGTTAATTTCAGAATCCAGCAATTTTAACAATCAACACCCTGGTTTAACATTCATGAAAGAATGAAAGAAAGTGCCAAACCCCAAAACGGTCCCACAAAACTGAAATTAAAGTCCAAAGACCAAAAGGCTGTATCTTCCTGAAATCTGATGGAAAATTTTGAGAATTGTCAGAGCAGCTATTAGACAGAATCCTCTGTGTACACCAACAGCAGCAGATCAACCCCCAGTCTTGACTCCCTGGAAGCCCCTAAACAAGGAAGGCCCACATTTGATGTGCTTAAAAAGGGAGGGAGAACCTTGCCCTCAAAGCACAGCTGGAAATTGGGAGAGGCAGAACTAACTTGGCTGAAACTGGCAATCTAAGAATTAAAGTTCACTTATGTTGTTAGAAGCAGGACTGAGCAGTATGTTATTGTCATCAAAAGATTTGTGTCCAAAGAGACCAAACATGAATATTCTACACAGTTCTACACAGTTACACAGGTACACAGTTATTGTACATTACATGTCATTTGACTTACGCTTTTATCCAAAGCACCTTACAGTTGATTTAGACTAAGCAGGAGACAATGCTCCCATGGAGCAATGCAGGATTAAGGGCCTTGCTCAAGGGCCCAACCGCTATGTGGATCTTATTGTGGCTACGGGGATCGAACCGCCGACATTGCGGGTCCCGGTCATGTACCTTAACCACTATGCTACAGGCCGCCTTATTGTCTATGAAAAGAGTTTCCTTCTGCTTTTAACAATAGAGGTGTGATGTTGACAAATAATTGCTAAATACAGTCAGTTGCAACCTGCACCTTCAAGAAACATGGGTTCCATGTAATGAAGCGTTTATTTTCACTTGAAGCTGAAATTTCTTTAAAAAATGCATATTTCAACAGTCAGGATTCTCAATTAGTAAAAATTAATGTTTAACAAAATAATAAAACCGCTTATTTTGAGCTTCATATTATTAATACTTCAAATGAATGAATCCTGCTCAACATGTGCTGCACACCGTAATGATGACAAACAGATTATGAGAAATTGTATTTATGCACTTCATTGCAGCAGCGGTGAGAATCTTGTAGACGGTGGGCCGCCGCCACTGAATGAATGTAGCGGAAACACAAAGGAATGGAACTGTGACCCGTCATCAGTAGGATACTTGATAACAGTTGTAGTGGAAGTTCAACATTTCCATGTAGATAATTTGACAGAGAACTTAAAACATGCAGAATGATGTAGTATCTAATCTTCTTGAGCATTTTTCTGGTGTGTTATTACTGAGCTATAATTAACAATTATTCATTGAATTATGCATCATGAATAGAATATTGAATGATACTCTGTATGCTATGGTTCAGTGATTTTATTTTAGAACCACTCTAGTTAAGAATCAGCTAATTCAGTTGATAAATTCCAGAGCTTTTCTCGCTGTTTGTAAATAGAAAAACAGAAAATAATAGGGAAGAGACATTATTTTTTGTGTTTTTTTCAGTTTCAGCAGCTGTGCCTCTTTCAGCATTTACTGTACATAGGCCTGTATGGTTATTTGTGCATTTCCCTGCAGTTAAGTAATTTAATTACAAGTGGCTCGGTAAATCAAGAGCTTTAGATGCTTCACTAATATTCTGACATGCTCTTCTCTCCAGCACCAGGCCTATAGTGCTGCATTGTTCTTCTTCAAGTGCACCATCTGCAGCAATAAGGAGCAGTTTCAGCAAGAGATGCTGCGCATGGGAATACACATACCAGAGAGGTAGCCCCATCTTTTCTTTAGCTGTAACATTTCATTCACAGTTTTTCTCCAGCTTATATTTAAATTACTGTATTGAGTAGCACCACCAAGCCTGATGCTCAGCCGTGATTTTGCTTTGCTCAATTTGTGAAAGCGTGTCGGATACAGTAAAGCGAATGTGGCCAGAGAGGGACAAGCATGGTCGGAGTACATAAACAGAAAATTTACAGCTAAATCATCAGCTATTTTAGTTCATTACGTGAGTCATAAATGGCAACAAAGTGAGTTAATTAGGCTAGCCAGCTAGCTTTAATGCTACACTAAAAATGGCAGTAACCATATTAATGCTGGCTAGTTAACTGGATAGCCAATAGTTACCCTTTTAAAAGTAGTTTGTGATCTACCTGGCTGATATGGGATATTTTTCATTGCACGACATGACAGAATATGCAATCTTGCTAGCAAGATAATAATTTGCAAATACCCTGTTGATGGCAGACAACTGCCGTCTCCTTAAGATTTGACTGAAGAAATTATCGTTGAAATGGAAAACAATGATGCTCACTATACTTTTAAATCATGCATTGTTATGCATATTAGCTATGACAACAAAACCTTATCAATGAACGGCAAAATACCACTTTTTGCCAGTAGATGGCATCCCTGTATAAGAAATGGGGTGTTTGATTTTATTTTTACTTTAGTTAGCTAGTGGGCTGAATTTAATGCAAAAACTCAGTCCTCAGCCAAGGGCTTTATTTTTAATGCATATTACATGACCTATGAAGTATTAAAGAAACCTCCTAATCTAAAAACTGTTCAAACTCACAAATAAAAACTGTTTTAAGTTAAATGTTTCCATTTGCTGAAAGTCTGAAGACAGGAAATTAAATTTATCAGCCTCCTCTCCATCAAGGTATCAGCACAGATATTTGACAACATGCTACAGCCCTGTAGTTTATATTAAATTTGTGCAGAACAAGTCATTGTATAAACTTATTTGTACCCAATTATTTGCATAGCACTAACATGGCAGCGTATTATTATTATTTTGATGAATTCAACAGATACAAAATGTATGTTACATACAACATTATAACATGTAATCCTACAGTGCAAATCAGTGATTTGTGGGTGACACTATCTTTGGGTGACTGTGAATGCACAGTAGTTAACCATGACTGATTGGTATATTGGTAAACTTTTGGACAAATATTTATCACATGGAGCCTCCGGGCAAGGACTAGCAGGCTGAGGGATAGCTTTGTCCATCAGGCTGTCAGGAAGCTGAGCCTCTTCCCCTCCCTCCCCCCCCCCCCCGCTCCGCTCCGCTCCCACTGACTCTGGACTAATGCAACCCCACCTCCCCTCCCCTCCACACACACGCACACACACACACACACACACACACACACACACACACACACACACACACACACACATACATGCATACATACATGCATATACATACTTTGGCCACTTTATTTGCTTACAGGGTACATTGTACCATATATTTTAAATCTGGTATTTTATTTTTATTTATTATTTATATATAGTTTTGTTGAATTGTTTTTGTCGTGTTATGTTGTCATTTGCTGTTTATTTATTATGCACCGTGGATGAGAGGGAAACGCAATTTCAGCCCTTTGTATGTCTACATATATTGGATTGACAATAAAGCCGACTTTGACTTTGACTAGGCCCATATACGTACATACTATAGGCTTTATATCTATATTTCATCCAGAATGACAGACAGTAGGCCTATGTGAATGACGTAATGGCAATATAGTCTATACTATATTGCTATTATTAGAGTATATTATAGCAATATACCCTATAGTACCATCTATACTCAATATTCACGCATTAAAGTATATATACAATATTTACTTTAATGTAGGATCTCTGAATTAATCATAGTAGTTTCCAGTTTTCTCCAAATTAGCCGATTGTACCCTATCTATTCCAATTGCCCATGTGTTAGCTAGGGATACACTGCCTACTGCCTGTTCATCGGCGGCCCTGATGGATCAGGTCAATGGCCGCATCTTCATGCCGTTATTCTGGGCCGCTCGGGTTGCTGTTGTATGTGGCAATCTCACTAACCCCCCCATAGAAATAAGCTAAAAATTTGTTCGCTTTGGCTGCCTCGTCCTCCACTGTCTGTTTCTCTCGCTCAAGCAAATCTCTGTAAATTCCGGCTCAAAACTGTAAGGTTGTATTTCTCCATCAAAATTGAAAAGCTTGTCCTCTACTGCAGCAATCGGCATCAGCAATTGGATGCTGAGGGAACGAATCCGTTGTAATTAATCACAGCAGCTTGACTGTCACCATTGCGTCATGTCTGATGGCAGCATCAAAGTTAGAGAATCGCTGAGGTTCATTTCTCGATGGTTGATGCGCGTGATTGCCTGGTTGGGTGGCCGTCCATAAACCACTGCGTTCAACGGTGGAGTTTGAGCACCCGTTACCTTCTGGGTAACAGGCACTGGACATGTTTGTTTTGAGAAGTTTTCCCTTATCTAGGCTACACTTAGGGTGATTTTTAAACACATAATTTAAGCATTTAATCCAAATAAACTCAAGTGAAAAAAGTGTGACAGTGCTCCTTTATTGATAGGAGAACGTAATCTTAACTAATGCCACTCATGCTGTCAAATCAATTCAATTCATTTTTATTGGGATGGGCGCTTTTGTTCCAATGCTGCCAAAGCAGGTAACTGTGAAATACAGCAATAGATTAGGGTTAAAGATAAAACAAATAAATAATAGAAAAGGGGAGAAAAAAAATAGGTAGAAAAATGGAATAGTAGAATAGTATTTGTAATAAAAAGAGTAGTAATCACATTTTATACTGCTATACACAGTCAAATTAGCTAGATGTATTTGAAATACAGTGCAAATGGAACAGCAGGTGTTTTGATGACTCACTGACCAAAAAGGCTCCTGTTATTTTAAGTTGTCTTGGAAACGTATAAACATTAGCATGACTCAGTTGGTATGATATACTTAGCGACAAACCCGGTGATCTGTGTTATTGCATCGCATGTCTATCTTGGGTTGCATATGTTGACATTATACATTCTTAATTTATCAAACTTAATTTATCAGACTCAGATCACTTGGCTTTCTTCTCAGACACTCACTTTTCCTTCACTCTGTTCCAGTTTTGCGGTCGTTTGTATACTCACTGTCGCGGATCATTGGTTACATGTGCAGCGCTTCAGTTGATTGACCAATAAAGAAACAGAATCTCAACCGAACCACTTTGTCATTTGACATTCTTTGCCCTGGTACCAACGCTTGTGGGCCAGCTATGTTGAAAGACTGATACAAGATGTGTGGTCACAAATGAGAAACATGGCTATGTTGGAAATAAAGAATACTTTAGAAAAGTACAAAATAAGGACATTTTCTCTAACTATAATTGCCTATACACTTACATTGCACTACTCTAAGATTGAGTTATTTGAGAGGTTTGTATCTTAAACAATCTGCCCAGTGTACAGTAGACATTATAGATGGCTGTCGCATGTTGTCAGAGATCTGTGCTGATACCTTGATGGAGAGCAGGCTCATGTTAGCGTTAGCACTAATTCATTTAATTTCCTGTTTTTTGAGACTTTCAGCAAATGCAAACATTTAATTTAAGACATAATTTTTCATGACATGACTAAAACATTTTTATTTAATTATTGACAAATTTAATAAAATTTTCAAACTTTATTTTGGGCTATCTTAATAGTTAAATGTCAACATTGTAAATCAGATAATAGCCTAATTGCCAAATTACAGATTTACATTTACATTGTGCAGTGCAACCTCACAGTTGCAGATGGCTGTAGTTCAATCCCTGTAGTTTACATCTAGGCATGCTGGCACGCATGTCAACGAATTAACCCGGATTAACACTTCTGTGAACCTAACGTTTAAAACTCAGTTCCCCTTTGCCTTGATGAACTGATCGTGCTCTTTCACATGATGCGCCATCAAATGCTTTATAAGATTATATAAAATATTGCCAAATTGCTGACCTTTTGCTAGCTCTACACTGTCCGCTAGCACCGCACATGTTGTTGTTTGCCTGAGTACCGTGAATGAGCCATCATCACATGATAAATTATGTGGCATTGGACCGGTGCATAGACACGCGTACTGGCCGATACCCGATCCAGCTTTTTGGGCTGTATCGGAGGCATTTCCTATACTGGTATCGGTATCGGAACAACTCTACTAAAAATATTATTTGAATGGGATGTGTTTATGCAAGCAATGACACAATTTTTGGAAATTGCCTCTAATCTTTTATATTTTAAGTCTGTCTACTATACAATGGTTTGGGTCACAAATGTAAGCTAACTGGGCTGCCTCTATGAATGGCTTGTGATTTGGGGCTTTAAGCTTAAGTCTCATTAGCACATAAATCAGTAATTGAATGGAAGTTTGTGTCTTACAGGGATGCATCATGGGAGCTTGAGGAAAATGCCTATGTGGAATTGTTGCAAGTGTATCAGCACTGTGATGCCCTCAAATGTAGCTGCCATGGTGGCCGGCAGTACAGTACACGCGTAGGGTAAGCCGGACTCATTCACTCCCACATTTTTCATGATCTCATCTGGCTAGGGAATAGTCACTCAAATTTTGCGTATGTAGAATGTAGGTAGATTTATCAGTTACAGCTTGCTGAATCGGCCTGGATCTAAAGACGTTGATAATTTCAACATTTTGAACATTTTTCCTTTTTCTTTTTGCCATGCTGTTGATGTCTGAATCAGCACCATTATTTACAGTATTTATAGTGATGCTCCCATCAATGGAACCAGGTGATTCTTGTTCTGCAAGTGTCAGCATTCATTGTTTGCTCTTGTGGAGTGTGACAATGACAGTGAACCAGTTTGGCTTGGCATTAATTCTTCACTGGATTGATGTTGCATGAAATGCTTTCCTGGGTGAGTCAGATGAGTCACAGGGTGAGAAACTACATTGTCTGTTTGGTATTAAAGGCACTAAACTGCCTAGGAAACTGTATAGCCTATGTTTGGAATTTTGATAATCAAAATTAAGGCAAGCTTTTGTGTGCCACAGTACATCACCCTGTGAGGCCATGTGAATAAATTTTTAGCATTCAGTGTAAATATTTATTTAGCAATATCACAGTATGCCTGCCATCCTAATTAGCAATCCATGGCTAAATAATCAGTGCCGGCAACTGGCTGAAAAACTGTAAAAAGCTATTAAAACTATGGCATATATATCCCTTCACATAAGAATATCCTGATAATTTCTTAAGCAAGCCATCTCACCCGCTAATATTAATGTTTGCTAGCTAATGAGGTACTTGTGTAATTAATAATAATAATACATTTTATTGCTGAAGCACCTTTTGCAAGCTCAAAGTGCTGTCCATTATAAACATTTTGAAAAGAAAATCCAAAACACAACACAAATAGCAAGAGTAAAAACATGAGCAGGCAATAAAAACAATGTTTACAAGGAACCAGAAGGGAGGAGAATAACCCCCAATGACCAGAGAAACATGCCATGTGTGATGACCAGTGTCATAGGCTTTCCTAAAAAGATTTTATAAAATTGCTTTAACTGTGTTTTAAAAGACTGGATTGATTTAGAAGTCCTTATGCACTCAGGTTATTCCAGAGCCTGAGTGCTGCAGCACTAAAAGCCCTGTCACCCATAGTATGGAGTTTGGTC
This sequence comes from Conger conger, assembly GCF_963514075.1. Taxonomy (NCBI): domain Eukaryota; kingdom Metazoa; phylum Chordata; class Actinopteri; order Anguilliformes; family Congridae; genus Conger; species Conger conger. The sequence goes on from NC_083760.1 coordinate 45,916,965, forward strand.
GGGGGTACAGCACTAATAGCCCTGTCACCCATAGAATGGAGTTTGGTGGGGGGTACAGCACTAAAAGCCCTGTCACCCATAGTATGGAGTTTGGTCGGGGGTACAGCACTAATAGCCCTGTCACCCATAGAATGGAGTTTGGTGGGGGGTATAGCACTAAAAGCCCTGTCACCCATAGTATGGAGTTTGGTGGGGGGTCAAGCACTAAAAGCCCTGTCACCCATAGTATGGAGTTTGGTGGGGGGTACAGCACTAAAAGCCCTGTCACCCATAGTATGGAGTTTGGTCGGGGGTACAGCACTAAAAGCCCTGTCACCCATAGAATGGAGTTTGGTGGGGGGTACATCACTAAAAGCCCTTTCACCCATAGTATGGAGTTTGGTCGGGGGTACAGCACTAATAGCCCTGTCACCCATAGAATGGAGTTTGGTGGGGGGTATAGCACTAAAAGCCCTGTCACCCATAGTATGGAGTTTGGTGGGGGGTACAGCACTAAAAGCCCTGTCACCCATAGTATGGAGTTTGGTGGGGTGTACAGCACTAAAAGCCCTGTCACCCATAGTATGGAGTTTGGTGGGGGGTACAGCACTAAAAGCCCTGTCACCCATAGTATGGAGTTTGGTGGGGGGTACAGCACTAAAAGCCCTGTCACCCATAGTATGGAGTTTGGTGGGGGGTACAGCACTAAAAGCCCTGTCACCCATAGTATGGAGTTTGGTGGGGTGTACAGCACTAAAAGCCCTGTCACCCATAGTATGGAGTTTGGTGGGGGGTACAGCACTAAAAGCCCTGTCACCCATAGTATGGAGTTTGGTGGGGGGTACAGCACTAAAAGCCCTGTCACCCATAGTATGGAGTTTGGTGGGGGGTACAGCAAGTGTGCCAGAACCGGAGGAGTGAAGAGGGCCTGAACATCATTATTTGTGAATGACAGTTATTGCACTGAACTTGTTTACTTCTTTCGATAGTTTTAGAGGTATTTGTGGACTGTTCTTGAAACGTAGGCCTATATTAGAAATATAACACTGTTGCCCCCGACTGTTGGAACATTGCAAGTATTTCAGACAGCTCTGGATTAGTATGCTCACATTTGCCACCTGGTCGTGGTTGTGTGCACAACAAGTGGTTACTGTGGAAAAACAAAAATGTATAAATATAAAGAAAAACAAAATGTGCAACCATTTTCTTGTTGAAATTGTGTTGTGGAATTTGTACCAAATTCTTGTTGAACGGAACATTTGACTGTTGAGTGGAACTGGAGTTCTTGTGTAGAGTATTGTTATGGAGGCAAGCTGTCAGATTATGGAAGTGAAAGGTAGGAAAATGTATCAGACATTAAAAAAAACTATATGAATAAGTCCTCATTCTCTTTCTTTTGCAGGAAGTGGGAGATTGTGCGCTGCAAATTCTGTGGCTCTAGGGGAACTCATCGGGAATGCTCTTCCCTCAAGCTCTACGAGGACAGATGGGCCTGTGTTGACTGCATATCTGCAGTTAATGGAGATGGTGAAGTGATGGGGATTGGGATCCCTCCTGGGGTAGGGGATGTCTAGTCTGTCATGTCACCTGGGAGCTAGTGTGTGCTTAAAGGGGCAGTTCACATAAATATGAAATAAAGCTTAGTGCCCACTTACATGGAGTGCTATCTTTCCATCTTTCTCTGCAAGTTTTCTATACCACTCACCTTGAGCTGGCAGACCTCAACTGGATAAAAGTTTTTTGTGGCCTCAAAGCTCCGAAAATGTAAAAAAACTGACAACATCTCATTCCACCTATTACGCTACCATTACTCACATACAGTGAGGTCCATAAGTATACAGTGGTGCAATTTGTGGTATTTCTGTTCTCCATGACATTAGATTTGAACTGAAACCATTAATATGAGGTTAAAGTGTAGTCACCTTTATTTTGAGGGTATTTACATCAATACTGGGTGATGCTTTTTATACATAGTTCTTCTTGACTTCTAAATGTTAAATGTATGCATTCTTCCACAGATGCATTACCAAAGCTGAGGTCATCTCGGTCAGAGCTCATGAAGGAAAGAAGATCACTAAAAAGATCGTCTTCCTTTCGCTCCAGTCTGGTCCGTAAAAGGTGTGTTTCGGAACGTCTTACACAGCATTGCATGTGTGATGTGCTATCTGTGTGTACTGATAGATTGCTATTAAATTTATGTAAGTGCATGTCCTAATCACATAAGAGAGAGTGCAATGCCCCACGATGTAGACCTCAGCCTTCAGTTTCAGTTTCTATTGTTTAAATGTGAATATGAATATTCCCCTTTTGGAATTGCAACCCAGTGAGCAACATTCTTAGTTTAGCATTCTGTACATTATGACATTTTTCAGGGGACATTCACTTTAACTTCTGCTTCTGAACTGTGAAATTATTCCACAGGTCCTCTATGCAGGCGAGTTCTCCCAGGGAGATCTTGTGTAGGCTTGCCAGACAGATCTCTCTGGTCCAGTCCATTCCTGTGGTGATGAAAGGAGATGGGGCATTCAAGGCTGCCTTAAGGTTTCTTAGGCATCCAAATTTCACCCCATACCACGGCCTGGCCGTGAGATTCACTGGTGATGAGCAGTGTCACAACAGTGAAAACCTACGCCGATTTATGTGGTTGCTAGTGAATGAAATCCAGAACTCCACACTCTTCGAGGGCCCTGAAAATGCAAAGAACCTGATGCTGAACTCACAGGGTAGGACATGGCCAACAAACATGAATGAGGTCAACTGATCAACACTGGTGCTGTCATTATTATGCAGTGCAGTCTAGGTATTTCAGCAGTTTGGTCAATTTCTGTTCTTTTGGCTCTGTACTCCAGTAATGTGCTGGACTACAGTGCCAAAAGAACGGAAATTGTACCAACTGACCAAATACATACGGACTGCACTGTGTATGTAACTATATGATTAAAAACAAAAAATAGCTTTATAAATCACTCTATATGACTACTAAATATTTGCCATAAACTGAATGATTAGACTACATGCTATTGAACCTGGTGATGGCTTACAAAAGTGACCCAGATCTCAATATAACAAACGGATGTTTTGTATTGCCTGTAAAGCAATAGTTATGTTCCAATAGTTATAATAGTAAATATAGGGGTGGAATATACGCATATGTAAATAACTAGAAATGTTCGTATTTTATTACACAAACCGTAAAAACAACACATAACCTATTAGAATGTCATCCTGTAATTTGGTCAATTACATTGGGAAAAAATCTTCCTGAACCATCATCTTCATCAGTAGAATGAAGTACTGTATCAAGTCATGATACTATCTCCTCCATGTTTCACAGAGAGGTGGTATGGTTTGACTCAATGGCTTTCCTTTCTCCAAAAAAACTATTTCACTCTACTGTTACCTTACTTTAGGAGGGCAGTGTCTAATTTCTATTTGTATATATTGAGTGTTGCATGAGTGAATATCAGCAGGTTGGAAAAATATAAATGGTAAATGTGTTTTTTGTTCTGCCCAGCTCTGCGGGATGACCTGTACTTCGATGCGGGGTGCTTGCTGGCCCTTAGCCTGGTCCATAGGGGACCCCCTCCATGCTTTTTCTCCCGTGCGCTTTATCAGACCCTGTTCCACTCACAACAAGACTCTCCACTCACCCTGCAGGTCCTAGGGAACACACTGTTTGCAGCCAAAGTCAAGATGGTAAATCTTGTACATTTGACATGTTTTTATTTGAGCAGCTTTGAGTCCTGAAACACTTGAAGGTAATGAATAGGACAATGTTAAATATAATGTGCACCAATATGCCATTTTAGGGTTTAATACAAGAAAAGCCATGTTTTTGTACTTCCTATTGTTCAGTATTTCAGCATTGATTTCTGCACCACCCACTCCAACCTAATTTCATGAAAGATTTTGAAAAGATCTAGAGACTGTTGTGTGTGAAAATCACAGGGGATCAACAGTTTCTGAGAAACTCAAACAACCCTGTCTGGCACCAACAATCATTCCACAGTCAGTCATTCCACATTTCATTCCCATTCTGACATTTGTTCTGAACCAACAACTGATCCTCTTGACCATGTCTGCATGCTTTTATGTATTTAGTTGCTGCCACATGATTGGCTGATTTAAATATTTGCTTTAACAAGCTGGTTTACAGGTCTAACAAATAAATTGCTTGCTGAGTGTACATTCAAAAGTACTCCTCATTAAAAAAAATTTGAATACTTTTATTATATTTATTATATATATATATCTACTTGCATTGATGCAATTCTTTCATAGCACATCTATCATGTCATTTTTAAGCTCAATAAACATAATATTTGACCCATTTGTCTGACACTGAATTCAGTGCGAGGTGAGAATTAGAAGTCTAAAGTATCGCAATTTATGGGACGTGCTATGGAATGATGCTGACAACTTGAAATGCAACTCCTGTTAATGCAGGCAAATGTCTAATCTTAGAAGATGAATCACATTGAACTTAGACTTCCTATTAATAATGATAAACTCACTTAAACTAAATAACTTGTACTGGTGCAATAAGTTTGCACAGTACATTTAAAAAAGAGGGCAAGTCGTGTGCAAGGCAAGTCTGAATAACCACATAGAATATGTACAACTTCAACTTAGAAAAAGTTATTTAAGCTGGTGCAAACACCTGCCTGAACAGGGCCGTATGTGTATAGGACAGCTTTTAAAAAGTATTTTATGGAAATGGATTACAGAGGACTGCATCCCTGATTGAGGCCTAATTTTCTCTTGTTTCAGATCAAGGATGCAGAGTCTATAGAGGAGCTGAAAGAGGCAATCTTCTCGGCCTCAGAATACCTGGAAGTGGCTGGATGTCTTCGGAAAGTTGTCAGCCTTTCTGACAAAGATATGCTAGTGGAGGATATGTTGAACTTCCATCTAGTTACTCGAGTTCATTTGCCACTTCAAAGGTTGGTGCTTTGCAAATGCCGATTTTCTTTGCTGAATTCTGATTAAATGGTATGCAGTTTTCAAAATAAATTGCAGATGCATTTATTTTGCCTGAAATGAATTGAAAGATTTTTTTAAATGTTTATTTATTTATTTAATATTTAAACTGAGCAAGAATGTGCTTGCATCAAATAGTCTTAATAGTCAATCCCAGTTTCAAATGTACAGTAACCACATTACTGTAGTATTTATTATAATTTTTAGTATAAAATGCTTTATAATTAACGTATTTTAATTATGGTTGCATGGTTAATTTGATATTTTTTGTATGTATTTTAGATTTCGGGAGGGGCTGAAAACTCTTGGTCTGTTTGATCAAATCCAGATGGATCCTGAGGCATTTTCAACCCTATTCTGCTCTCCTCCCCACAAAATATCAGCTGATTCTGTTGCAAACCTTTTTTCTGTCCAGTTCTCTGATGACGAGGACAAGAAAACAAAAGAAACCAGGATGGCGAGTTTCTGGAAGCAGTATCTATTAGAGTGTGAAGGTACAGTTTTTAGCAATATTGTAGATTGAACTTCTGCTGTATGTCTAAAGGGACCGTTTACCTGCTGTCAAAAAGAATGAGGCATTTGTTCCCCAAAAAATGTTTAAAAGAGGCTGGTATCCTGTTTTTGGTTGTTTATATCACAAGGGAGCAAGGAGCAATATGAAAATGTTAGCCTTGTCCCAGGAGGCAGGTTGAAACCATTGACCCACACTTTTTTTCCTTAGGGGCGGGTGGAGTATTTGGACAAAATTAGCATTTGTTATGGATATTAGGATTTTTATAGATACGTGTGTCATCCGATTGATTATCTATCTGTTATCGGCGGGGCAGCTAGAGGGGCGCATATTTCAATAAATATATGTAATTCATTAATTAATTTACAGTGGGCTCCAGAATTATTGGCTCCCTTGATAAATATTCACAGAAAACTCCAAAATAATACCGTTATTGAAATAAATTTTACATGTGTTGAGTAGTGTGCTTTATTAATGATTCAATGGATTCAACCAAAGTCTTAGAATTTTTAAATAAAAAATGGATTTCCCCAAAGTTTCACAACTTCACAATATTGTGCATGAATACATAAAATGGATTTGAGCCATATTTTATTTCAGTTTAATGATATAAACTGCATTTTCAAATGCAAGCTGTGTTCACTTAAGCAGTCCAGCTATTTTAACAATGCTATAAAAGAAAATGAATACCCAGAGCATACAAAAATATGAAAGAATCTAGCTGCGTCTTTCACAATTTCAGAGGCATTTAGCAGATGCAAAGTGCATAAGCAGGTATACGTACGTGTACTGAAAACCGTAGAAGAAAGTACTGTTCTAAGTACCATGAGTGACCACATACATACGGAGTCCACAACTTCGACCCTGTAGGGTTACCTGTTGAGAAAAAAACGAAACAAACAAGCAAAAGCTGTTCTGGCAAATATGAAGCTAGCAATAATAATGAAACCAGTATACAGTCATTACATTACGTAATGTATAACACTCTTATCCAGAGCGACGTACAGTTGATTAGACTAAGCAGGAGACAATCCTCCCCTGGAGCAATGCTGGATTAAGGGCCTTGCTCAAGGGCTGTGCGGATCTTTGTGGCTACACCGGGGATCGAACCACTGACCTTGCGAGTCCCAGTGTTAACCACTACGCTACAGGCTGCCCTAAAATAAAAAAAGTTTCATATTGTTACAAAGTTGAAAGACATTGGCTATGTCCACACAAATATACATATTTACACCCACGATTGAACCCCAATTGCATTGTTGGTCATGCATTTTGTTAACCAAAATAAATGCAAAACACCTTAAAATGTTTTTTTATTTTTTGAAGGCACAAGTGATTTATTTATTATACTCAGAACATAAACATGCACACATAATAAATAAAAAATACTAAAATGACTTTACTGCTGTACATGCAAAACAAATGCATGATTGCTTGAGCTCATGTCCGAGTCCAATGCATCACGGCTGTAGTTTGTACAGGGGACCTCTACAAATGGCCTTTGAGATGGGCCATATATTTAATGGGCCACGTTTAACCCTCAGCTCCTGCATATTCTGTGATCCATGAGCAAATGATTATCTTGCTAACTAGCGAAATATTAGACAGGTTATGCTGGTATTTTATGGAGTTAACATGACAAACTGCACAATGTTATTTTCAACCAGCAGATTCCACTGTTTGACATCACCTTGCGACACAGTTGGATTAAAAAAATAATAATGATGCATCGATTTTTATTTTTTAATCCAACTCTTACTTATAGTTGAGGCGGGCCGCCTGAACAAAACGGCCCTACCTCAACTATAAACCACTGTGGGAAACGCTGCGCTTCCCTGGCAGAAACTGAATGAAACGCAGGGGGTTGTCATCTGACCAACAATAATATTGCTTTCAGTGTGGATGCTTAAATTCTGCAGTTTCAAAAGAATACCAAAAAGACAAACTACTTCGGCCTGGATGTTATGCTGACAGGGGATGTAATCATTGGAAGGCTGTGGACTTGAATATGAAGTGAGAGGAACAGAGTCAAATGAGGACTTTTATCTGGATTTAAATACTTATTGAAATCAGAGTCGCCGATTCCCACAGTCTCCACAATGCGCGTGCGCATGGGTCATAGTTTGCATAAATGTGTGCATGTTTTGAAGTTTGTTTTTATGAATCCCAAATCCAATGGGAAAATGCCATACATGTTTGTGCGTACGCAATGTTTTTAATTGAGGCCCCAGGTGTTCAGCACCTGACTTTCACTGGGAGTACTGCAAAAAATAAATAATTAAAATACTGAGCAGGTACTGCAAATATGATCGCCTTCTTTACTACCTGTTAACAGCTTAATAATTACGATGATTTTTGTTTTCCAACTCTGGTACACATAGCCTAATATGTGTACAATGTAGAAATTTTGGCAAATCTAAAATGGCCATGTTAAGTCACTATTCACCTAAATATGCAAACACTGCAAACTGTATCTGTGTTCACTTCTGCTCAGTACCTTGCTTGTCTACTTACACTTTGTTCTAAAATGTGTTCAGGACATTTCTGGGCGTGACGGTTTTTTCTTTGTGGGCTATATATCTGAAAAGTATGTGGACAATAGAATAGTGCAAGTCGTAGCGTGTTTGAATTGAATTCCACCACTAGAAGTTGTTTTACGGATACAACTGCAGTTTGTGTACTGTACAATAGATCAATATCATGGTCAAAGAGGTCTAATCTTCTGAATGGGGAAGGCAAGTTTGATTTACAGGAGAGACCTTCAGCTTAGCTGCAATAGATACAAAAAGATAGACCATGATTCTAAATATAATGAAAATAACGTGCTTAAGTTACACAATGATGCCATGCTTCCAGGCAGGCTAGTGCAGACTGAAACTGGTGACAGCCTGACTGGTATGAATGAGCTATTGCGAAGAGGTCTGACGGGCATGTGTGATCTGACAGGCATGTGTGGTCTGACAGGCTTTTCAATGTATGATGGGGCTGAGCGAGCACCAATGTTTCACATTTGATGTGAGCCGTAACAGGCAGCCAGTGGAGGTCAGTGAGCAGGGGGGGTGTAATGAGTGTCTAGGGACAAGCTGCATCACCGACGAGCTGGGTTGAGTCGGTGGTGAGGAAGGGACAGATTCTCCGGATGTTGTACAGGGAGAATCTACATGCCCGGGTCACCACTGTGATGTTCTCACAGCTGGTTGTCCCTCACCACTGTTCCTTGCACTGGGAGATGAGGTCATCATGGTGTCCCCTAGCATTATTATTATTATTATTATTATTTTATTTTATTTTTTTTAGGTGACAGCAAAGAGCATCTTATCTATTGTTTTGCAAGGATGAAAGTGCAACATAAATGTTATTGCCATTAGTCAGATAGTTACGTTGAAGGTTATGGGTCAGATGTTGCCACAAAGTGTGTCCTGTAATGAATGAAAACTTTCCATGCTACCGTGCTTTCATGCTCCTGACCTCTGACAGTCGGGAGCACGGTAGTGTGGAGCATGGAAGTTCACGATTTCAGACTGTCACTGATTGTGTTTGATTTCTTTCAGTGGGAAAGAGCGTGACATCACTGGAGGAGGTCCTCATCTTTGCCACCTCAGTGGATGTGGAGCCAGCATTGGGATTCAGCCCTGCCCCCAGCATCTCCTTCCAGCATTCGGTGGATTCTGTGGACTTGCTTCCCCAGCGTCAGCCAGAGAAAAACCACCTACTACTGCCAGTTCTCCGCTCCTACCAGCTCTTTAAGCGCCACATGGAGTATGCGGTCTCTGCATACAGGATGCAGGAAGATTCTCTGGCCATTTCGTGACCCGTTTATCCACTGTTAACTTCCATGTGCATTAAAGAGGTCTAGGAGGCCAGAGGTCCTCACAGCATACAGCAGAGGGACCTATAGTGTAGATCAGTTCAGCTAGCACATCTCATGGAAATTCACACCAGTAAAACTACAAACTGAGAATAGTCACGTTTTCAGCACTACCTACAGGGTACATGCAGCTATTCTGGCACAATATCAGAAATACGATTGCATGTTTTAATATATACGTCTTCAAATAGCTATGCTCGCATAAGGAAGGGAGAGTTACACAATTTGTGTTTAGTCTATGGGTGATGGTGATTTTTGGGAAATAATGCTGAAGCGGACTGGCTGTGTAAGCACAGTTGTTTTGAATGCCCTGTTAGCATTCCATACTGGTTTTATTTCTGAAAATGGAGGCAGTGCCTGCTATTTCTTAGGACTGATTTATCTCTACAGGTTTTGAGGCTTCTCATATGATATTATATATGTTGTATATATTCAGTATACAAAGTGGTAGTCTGGATACTGTTTTCTTTTGATTTATGTTTTTGTAAATATAATGCATCTTGTGAGGCAGCACGGATGGTGCAGTGGGTATCACTGCCGCCTCACAGCAAGGAGGTCCTGGGTTCGAATCCCCGTCGGCCGGGGCCCCTCTGTGCGGAGTTTGCATGTTCTCCCCGTGTCTGCGTGGGTTTCCTCCGGGTACTCCGGGTACTCCGGTTTCCTCCCACAGTCCAAAGACATGCACGTTAGGCTGATTGGAGAGTCTAAATTGTCCGTAGGTATGAGTGTGTGAGTGAATGGTGTGTGTGCCCTGTGATAGACTGGCGACCTGTCCAGGGTGTATTCCTGCCTTTCGCCCAATGTATGCTGGGATAGGCTCCAGCCCCCCTGCGACCCTGATCAGGATAAGCGGGTTCAGAGAATGGATGGATGGATGGATGGGTTTTGAGGCTTCTCATATGATATTATATATGTTGTATATATTCAGTATACAAAGTGGTAGTCTGGATACTGTTTTCTTTTGATTTATGTTTTTGTAAATATAATGCATCTTGTGAGGCAGCACGGATGGTGCAGTGGGTAGCACTGCCGCCTCACAGCAAGGAGGTCCTGGGTTTGAATCCCCGTCGGCCGGGGCCTCTCTGTGGAGTTTGCATGTTCTCCCCGTGTCTGCATGGTTTCCTCCCACAGTCCAACACAGACATGCAGGTTAGGCTGATTGGAGAGTCTAAATTGCCCGTGGGTATGAGTGTGTGAGTGAATGGTGTGTGTGCCCTGTGATTGACTGGCGACCTGTCCAGGGTGTATTCCTGCCTTTCGCCCAATGTATGCTGGGATAGGCTCCAGCCCCCCTGCGACCCTGTTCAGGATAAGCGGGTTAAGATAATGAATGAATGAATGAATGAATGAGTGAATAATGCATCTTGTTCCATTTGTCTTGTCACATTGAATTCACATTGCATTTGTGAGGACGCTGTTCATGTTCAGTTGCATTTGCTTTATGTTTGGATTGAGGATTGGTGCAATGATCTTCTAAAGTTTGTTTAGAATATCATTGCTCCAATCCTTGTCCATATTTAGACTTTTGACCAAGTTTAGAACTGATAAATGTCTGTCATTTGCCCAAAAATGAGATGAATGGTCTTCTTTGCAAACATTCAATTTATTCATATGTATGTACATAACATACGTATGATTGTATTTAAGTACTTAAGTGCAAAAGGGGGATATTTGAAATCATCATGTTCTGTTCTGCAAAGTGTCACTATGAGAGTTCCATGGTATAGTTAAAATGAAGGGAGGACGAGTGCAGGACTAGTGCAGACTGTTGGAATGAGCTCCTGCAGCCATAAAAATACAGGAACCCCATAATGCCACTGGATTATCTTTATGTCTCTGACTGTCCATTTATGAGACGGCTTCAGTGTCCAGTTTCAGTGTCTCTACCTTGTCTATATTTATGCTTATTGTGGATTGCAGTATATTCAATTATCTGTGTTGGGCTTGTGCTTCCTGGGGTGAGTAGACATCACAAATGTGAGTACATCCCATATGTATTCGTATAACAACACACCACTACTTTTTGAAGCATCTTTTGTATTATGTATTAAGGCTTTTAAACCAAATCAGAGTTAACATGGCTCAACTTTAATAATGCTATTGACATAGAATCATCCTTTGGGCTTTGTTTTTTATTATTCTTACCTCAGATTTCCAAATCATTTGTTTCTAGCAGCCCTTGTTTCTACTTTGTTTTTTTTACCTGAAGTGTTTAAAGTATGTGCTTCCACATGTATAAAAATGCATTTCATGCTTGAAACCATTTTATTTTCTGTTGTATTTGATGTTGATTTTTAAATTGGTGATGATTAGTAAATCTCCAAGTCAGACATGTCGAACTTTGCTAAAATCCTGAATAACCGTATGCAGTAATACTGTGAAATTGCACAATTTTGGGAGACTTGTACTGCCTCTACGAGGGAGTGTTAGACAACTGAGAAGTGAACTTCTGAGGCTTTTACAGACAACACCGCACTGGAATTATGGACCCAAAACAATTTCACACCGTCCAGGTTGGACTATATCTCCAGCAGCTTTTGCAATGCACTACAATAAAGGACAGTCCCAGTGTCCCTGACACAGCGTCAGGAGTGTCAGCATCTGTATTATCTACCTACCCACAGTAAGAAGTCAGTCTCACTTGTCCTGCCCTTACTAAATGCATCATCACCTTTTCGTGTCTCATATTTTAACACAATTGTGAAAATCTTTGCTTTTAAATCTTCAGAGGCGATAGAGGCATCTTAATTGTCTTGAGCTGATCTTTTCACTCCACTGAAATTAATTTACATTCGCATGCATACTAATGGTGTACTGTACATGTAAAAGCACAGTCTTAAGAAATGTGTTAATAAAAATGTGTTTACGCCATAAATCACATTGTTCACCTGTCCATTGTGATCCTACTGTGCACCAAAGTAGTTTTCTCACCTTGGATTAACAATCTACATTGGAGATGCTGAAATGCTGCATAAAGCTTATTAATAGGTCATTGGTTTATGGAAGTGTTGTGAGGAGTCTTTCCTGTAATCTTAGCAATTCATATGAATAAACATTATGACAACACAAAAAAATATTCTAAGTGTCAGGGAATATTTAGGTCTTGAAAAGGAACTGAACACAGAAACCACTACATATTGGGATCGCGTTATATTTCTTAAGATGTACATTTTTTTTAATGTGTTTGTTTCAAAACTATAAATATTAACATTTTATTGAAAGCGAAAATATATTTTTTCAGATCAAGAATGAACTGGTGGCAAAAAATCGCGTTGCAAACCATTTTACCCCCTCAAAATGCACCACACACTAATTTTTGTAATGCCGCCCCAATGTCCTTCCAGGCTTAATGACAGGATGCCACAGAATGACTTTGTCTTGCTTGCATTGAGCTGTAATGTTAGGCCTACGTGGATGCTGCACGCGACTGACAAAGGCTGGCCTTGTCAAAAGACGACACATAAAACAGCACCCACAGATTCTTAAACAGCCTCTACAAATCATTTGTAAGATTACATACAGTATAGCCAGTTAAATTGTTAAATTGCAGTTAAATTGCAGACTCACCTTTAACTTCAGGGTATTTACAGCTTTTCTCAGATGATCCATAAAGGAATTGCATCCCTTTCTTCTCCCACCTTCTTATGGGCCCAAGCGAAATTGAACATTTCTCATTTGATTGTGATTACATGGGTGTATTCAATCGTTTCCTTATTGCAGGTATAAGACGGCTGTATAGTCTTGACACTAGACTTTTGATTATTGTTTTGAAAATCCAGCTACAAACTACAGTCCCCTCCAAAAGTATTGGAACAACAACGCCAATTCCTTTGTTTTTGCAATGCACTGAATACATTTGGGGTTCAAATAAAAATATTTACACGAGACAAGAGTTCAGAATTTCAGCATTTATTTCTTGTTATTTATACCTAGACGTGTTAAACTACTTGGACCTTTGGTATCAGACGACCCAATTTTTAGGTGAGCAAAAATATTGGAACTGAGAGTTTGTATGTTTTTGATCGTATGTTCTTTCTCCACACTTTGGCCTTTCCATCACTTTGGTAGGTTTGGAGGTTAATCTTGGTCAGTCCATAAAACTTTGTTCCAGAACTTTTGTGGTTTATCTCTGTACTTCTTTGAAAATTCTATATTCTGATATCAATGATGTATTGGGGTTTTTCTTCACATCTCTCACATTGTTTCTGTCATCAACTGCTGTTGTTTCCCTTGATTGAGTTGTTCGATGTCTGTTGCTCAGTAGGCCAGCGGTTTCTTTTTCAAGTTGTTGTACAGGCTATTCCCAATGCTTGTGCAGTGGCTCTGATCGATTTCACCTCTTTTCTAAGCTTCAAATTGGCTTGCTTTTCTCCCAAAGACAGCTCTCTGATCTTCATGTTGGTTTATATTTTCTAACACAAATACAGGCACAACCCAAGGCTAAAACCAAGAGCAGACATTCAGAATAATTTACTGTTTAACCAATCAGTCTAACAGAGCACATCTGAGCAACAAGAAACACCTGTCAGTCACATGTTCCAATAATTTTGCTCACCTAAAAATTGGGTGATCTGATACAAAAGGTGAAGTGGTTTAACACATGAAGATACAAATACCAGGAAATAAAAGCTGAAATTTGGATCTGACACCCCATGTACATCATTTGACCTCAAACTCAATTGTCTTCAGTGTATAGCAAAAACAAAGGAATTTACATTGTTGTTCCAATACCTTTGGCGGGGACTGTATCAGAGACGGCCAGATTTTCCTTCAAAATGTCATGGTACTTTGTTAAATTCATTGCGCTATTGATGGTGCCGATAGACCACTGGCAGCAAAACATCCCCAAAACATCAATGTCCCAGCTCCATATGTGACAATAGTTATGAGGTGCTTCTCCTTGTATGCTCTGTTGCTGCCAAACAATGCAATGTGGTACTGTATATGGCCTAAAAGAATTTGGTCTCGTCTGACCATAGCACTCTCTTCCAGTCATAATTCCAATTACGTTTGCCAAACTCCAGACACAATGCAGCGGAGTTGGTGACTGTCAATTACTTAAAGTGCATATTCTGTCCCAAATCTCACCCATGTTGCAATAACATGGCAAGCACCATATGGGCGCAACAATGAGTCCCTAGTGCACAAAGCAAAGTTCAAAAGAAACGTACAAAAATTATAAAGACATAAAACATTTTAAAAATGACTAATTATGAAAAAAATCTCCAAACAAACCAAAATACAAAGTTGAAGATGTTGGGCAGGACACAGGCCAGAGCAGGGACACAGAAGACAAAAACCTCAAATAGTTATTCTAGCTCCTGTAAAAGCAAAATGTCTTCCGTAGATAGATTCCCTCCTCTGATCTAAAATCTAACTATAAAGTACAGAAGAAAACAAAGTCATTCAAAGAGCCAACAAAACCAAAAAGAAAATGTCTGCACAAACGGGTATAGTGAAAGATATCAAATAAATTAATTTGGAGTGGAGCTCCAAATTATAGGGAGAGAGAGACTCACCAGCACGTAACACAGCAGATAGTATTAAAGTTGGTATTCAATTATAAAATAATTACTCCAAATAAATTCACTCAAAATAGTTGAGTATTTACTATATACTAATACTAATATTTTACAGAAACGTTTCCTTAAATATGTTATGTGACATCTGTCCCACTCAGCATTTTTACCTGGTTGTTCAATAATAGACTGCAGAAAGGCTTCATGACCTTTCATTTTATTTATTAACCAAACAAAAATAATTTCCAAAAGTCATGAAAATTGGCAACTTGATAAACATTATTTTTGTTGTCAGTGATTGATTCAAAATTATGCATAACAATTAAACATGTCATAAAATATAATATAAAATTATATATATATATACACACACACACACACACATACACACACACCCTCCAGGCACATGTCTGATCTGAAGTGATTTGATTTGCAAATGTTTTCTATGCTCAGGATTACTTTCCTTTATAATTGTTCTAATACATGAGTTTTATATTGCTGTTAAACAAGGAACATTACGATCGCCCATTGACGCTCAAAAAATCAAAGTAAAATTACGCTGTCAAATTCATACGCTCTTTGGTCAAATTAGCTCTATTTTATATCGATTTCAGGAGCTGCGGAAAGGTTTTTCCCTCCGCATGCGCAGAAGAGGCTAGTATTCCAGAGCTTCAACACACCTCACCCCTTCCTAGTCCCACCCCATCCAGCTGACGGCTGAAAGCTTTCGTTTTATTAGTTCTTGTAAGGACGAAACTGGTTCTGTCATATTTCACAAGGCTTTTAACTTCCTTGGGTGGAGTTCTTAGGCAGAAAAACATGTTTCTCCCCGTGACCACAACATGTGGGGGAAGAAAACAGCCGGGAAATAGCTACTTGTGTAGGAGATAGGAAGATAAAGTTAACGCAACCCAACAGAATACTTCATGGTAAGTCGAATTGATAAGTGTTTGGTCGTGCGTTGGAAGAACTGTTAGCCAACTACATTAGCATTACGGTGTTTAGTATGAAAATGTCATCGCGAAGTGTTAAACGTTTCCAGTTTCTTTAAAAACTCGGGTTTGTTTACTGTATCCGTTAACTAAGTTACATTATTTATTTTCCCGGCAATGTTCACGAAAATGGAGGAGTTCTCGTTCCGAAAAGTTTTGCTGCCGATATACATGTTTAATGGCATAGTCTATAAAGCCTATAAGTCGATTGTTCATACCCAATGCCATTCAGTGCGACAAAAACTACTGCCAGCCAGTTGTGTTGCCTGAGTTTTGAGCATTGCAAAGAGTGTAGTCTAGGCCTACTTGCGCACAGTGGAATTGAGCCACGATGTAATTTAATTCCTGAATTCCTAGCTATAAACTCCTGAGGTGGCGACTTTGGTACAGGAGCTCAACCCGTTACCCCAGTTTCTGTTGGTGCAGATTGCAGGAGTGAAAAGTCAAGTTAATTCTACTCGCAAATGTATTCTAAAGTTCAGTCAGGTAAAAAAAAAAAAAAGTGAATTATATAACCTACGCGATTTTCATGAACCAGTGACAAGAACATAATTATTGCACACCGAACGAAGAGAACATGCAGTTTAGCCCGTCTAGGTTTGCCATTTACCTACAGTTCAGCAAGAAAATGTAAAATCTGCGTAAAATGTGATGTTCCCTAAAATATTATTTTAAGATATTATTTTTGCTTTTTTCACAGTAGTCCATAAAACGGTTGCACAAGACCCATTTTCCAAATGAGTCCAAATTAAATTTTAGCAGAATACCTGGTCACTATGCATTGCTGCAATGATATTAGGCCTTAAGCTAATAGTCATAAACTCTAAGCTCCAAGTTTGGTTCGTCTTGGGTTTACCGTCGAAAAGTAATTTGAGGGTAAGGACAAACATTATGATACTAATACTACTATTGCTGGCTACTACATGATAATAGCAATAATAGTAATAATGATAATCATCATAATCATAAAAAAACAAAAGAGCTCCAGCACTGCATGTGTGGGTCCCTGATATTTATGTTTTCAACCACCAGGTCCTTGTCATGTGTAATTGCCACCAATTAAGCACAGGCAGACATTGACAGTAATGTGATACGAAGTGATTTCTGAAAAACCGTGTTGTCCTGAGGTGGTGACTTACCTAGTTCAGCCTGTTCACCCAGGTTCTGATGCTGCAGATAGCAAGAGTCATTTTTTTTAAGTAAATTTTATTTTAAAGTTACACATTCAAAATACCTTGGTAAAATGCAGTTGAATTATACACCCAATTCTTCAAAAGGTTTTCCTGCCATTGACAGTGTGGGCTGACATCCAAAAAATGTTTGCAGCTTGCTAGATAATCAGTCACTGCATATCTGTAGTTCCTTTGAACAGTGAATCATGTACAAAACTTCATTGGAATGTTCATAATGCTGCCTTTGTAGTCCATTCACCCACACAAGCCTACCAAGATTGGTTAGTATTGGGCATACCAGCTAAAATCAATTTGAGGGCAACCAACCAAAAAATTGTGATACAAAGAATGAATAATAATAACAAAAAGTTGATCATTGCCAGTTGTGTCAGTCTATGTTTTTCCCCTTCAGTAAAATCTGGAAATATTTTGTCTGCTGTATCTAAGAACTGACCCATGTCATTTTCTTGTGCAAATCATTTGTAATTGCCCACCCAGACCTACACTTCTTGTTGAAACTAGGAATTGAGTCTAGTGAGAAGGTTGTCATATTGAGTTTGCACACTCGCTATTCATCAAAACTCCTGACAGCTTTTAGAAAATTGAATGGAATTCTAGCATTTAACTTCCAGTAGAATACTTGCACTTAGAACATTTTACATTTTGAATGACATCCAGCTACCACCCAAAGCTTTCTTTTTTTCTTGCCGATAGATGATTATTAATAGGTTAAATATTTAATGTTTAGACTGAGCCATAAACAATTTGTAGTTCATTACATACAGAGAATTAATCAGTATTTGAATAGGAAGAGTTTTGATCACTGGATTTTCATCACATTTCATACCTCATTGTAAAGTGTGACCATCATAATAAAGTCGTAATGCTTAGCCTAGGTATTGGATATTTGCTAGGATACTTAACGTTTCCATTGCAGTGAAGGGCATATTTTGAAATCCATGTTTTCAATTACAACTGACAGAGGTAGTAAATTTGCCTCAGGCTATTTCAGCCCCTCTCTCTACCCAGCTTATATAATGGCTTAGCAACAAAAAGCATAATCAAAACATGCTTTTCAACATATACATTTGCCATATTCTGTTCATATTAGATGAAGACATATCCTCTATTTCATCGTCTTTTGACATTTGATAAATTAATAAACACAACACATACAATAGTTGGACAGCATCATCTTTATGAGAAAATAAAAAGATAGTGTCGGCATCTATTAAAACAAGTAATCTATCATTACTCATACCCATCCATCATTTTTATGCTGTATTAAAGCTGGCAAACAACCAGACCTACCTGTATACACTCTCCGCTATTCGACTCCTCTGCAGTGTCAGTGGATCACCTCAGGTTATATTTTTCACATGGGGAATGTTGTGAGGTTAGTTTGCAGTTAGTTGATCTACATTTTGTTTTTTCAATTGGCAGTGATCTTTTGACTTAAACTCTGATCATCTTTTTCATATTCAACCTGATCACCGCAGTTGAAAAACATACACTTGGATATTTCTGGAGAGACAATTAGCTCTGTAAGATATGGGTTGCAGAACACTGGACTTTTTGCCTGACATGGATCATCACACATTCCTGATCTCTTCACCCAAGACTGGAGTAAACAAGGACAAGCTCCTACCTGTGCAGCTGCATCCTATAGCAACCTGGCTTGGTGTCACATGTCACCTAGTAAGGGAAAGTAGCTTAGATACTCTGATATTTACAATGTGAATAAATATATACATTGTTACCATAAGCACTGTGCACGACTGTTTTATTCTGGGAGGGGAGGCATCTGGGGACCTCAATCCAGTGGTGGAGGGAGATAATGCATGTGTTCATCTTGGATGGCTTTTACTACAAGGACTGATGCATACCCAAATAGGTGTAGTTAGAAGAGGTGTGCTGTAGTAGTATACTTTGTGTTCTTAAATGGCTTGCTGGTTTAATGCAATGCACAAATACTGTTTGGAGGGCTGTGTGGTTTGTTTGAACCTGCGATTAAACAGTTTTTTGGTAAACAAAGATGACGTCAGTATTGTGCTTTTAATATAATGCACAATCATTAAAGTTTGCTCTAATAAAAATTATACAAAAAATGCAAACAGGCCACAAAGGGCATTTAGCACACAATTGACTTTTAAATATGGACTGAAAAGTATGGTTTGCACAAAATAACAGAATCACCACATGAAAAAGAACTTCAGCTTTGAACTAACTAGATCACAATTACAAAGGTAGCTAAGTAGATGGATCATAAGAAGTTGAATGCCACTTAGCAGTACACGTCACTGCTGTAAGAGCTCTGACTATCAATACTTTGGTATGTGAGTTCTAAACAACATGAGGCATATACAGTAAGAGAGTTCCAAAAAGGTCAACTAATCAATACCAACAAATTAATGTGGCAAATGGGAACAAAAAAAAAAAAATTATGCCAAACATAAAAAAACTGCATCAGAGAAGAGGAACAGTGGTTGCTCTACATCTGCAATGTTTGGAGAAAGTCAAAGGAAGCGGTCAACCCACACTGTCTGTCAACTGCTTAACATGGTCATGGACCTATAATAGCATGAACAGTCCTCTGATACAGTTCATAACTCTTTATTAGGTACACTGATCTTGTACCAGGTAGGACCCCCTTTTGCCTCCAGGACAGCCTGAATTATTTGCGCCATGGATTTTGGTCCGCGTTGATTCAATAGTATCAATAGTAGCAGTTTTCCAGCCACGCATTAATGCGACAAACCTGCCTCATCCCAAAGGGGCTCTATTGGATTGAGATCTGGAGACTTTGTGGGCCATTGGAGTAAACAGAAGTCACTGTCATGTTTGTGGAACCAGCTTGAGATGATGGCTGCTTTGTGACATGGCATATTATCCTGCTGGAAGTATCCATTTAACAAAAAATGTAGATCTTGTTCATGAAGGGATGCACATGGTCAGAAGCAATGGCTTGCAGTGGCACTCAAATGATGCTCAGTTGGTATTAAAGAGCCTAATGTATGCCATGGAAACCCCCCACCACTGAATCATTGCATCTCCATTGTCTAGCCCCTAATCTAGTCAAATGCACTTATTTAATCAGTACCTCTTATATCCTCTACCCCTCCCCACGCCTTCTTTCTCCCCTACCAGATCTAATCACCCCCCTCCCCACCTCCTTGGTTTTCTTTCATGGCAATGAACATTGGTCTGTTGTTTCCAATGAGGTATAATTTGTCATTCTCCCTCAGTTCTTTGTTCTTATTCATCATTCAATAATCTTGACTAGTTTTTCTATGAAGACATACCTGCATTTAATTTTGTCCTTACAGAGGAATACAGCAAATTTCCACAGAACCATCTGCATTTTGCAGCAGAAATCAAGATTTGTCAGATCCAGGGTAGGAATATTTTAAAGGGGGCACAATAAATGGGGCCAAATTACTTAATGATATATTTAATATATGTAAATTGTAGTCGTGATCTACTAGTCATATGTGGGCAATTCAATGTCAGTAAAAAGTTTGAATTCAGTAAAAATGCATTTTACTTACATTTATCTTGGCTTTTATGAATGGGATTCAATGTAGTTCTGAATGTCTACTCTTGGTTTTAGCCTTGGGTTTTCTCTGTGAAGAGACTGCATTTGTGAAGACCAAAGGGCTGTCTTTGGGAGAAAAGCAAGCGATTTCATAGCTTAGAACAGAGGGGAAATCAATCATCACAAGCATCAGGGACAGCATATTTTCTGTTTACTAGAACGTTAAAAGTATTTTTGCTTTTATGAAATTGGTGGTACAACTTAAACTATTGAGGGCTGACACAATTTAGTCAATGAATGGGGAACACTGGTGATTTATTTTCTTAACTAACATTTTTTGAAGGATTTTTTACATGGCACGCCTGACCTTGCCCAATGGCAAACCATTCGGAAATGCTGTTTTACTCAGTTTTACTTAGCAGATACATTTTTTTAAATCCCTTTAGATTTCAGTGGCGTTTGTGAATTTTTGTTACCCTTTGCCCTGGCAGACCATCTTCCTGCACTTCGCTGACATCAGTGGAAGCCGGCATGGTCTCCTTCTGTAGCCCTTCCCCTTCAGGGTTTGGTGTGCTGTGTGCTTAATAGGGTTGGGCTTTTTCAGTATTTTAATGGTTCAGGCATGACACTGACAAGGGGTTATTATAGCAAGAGGATGGGCATATTCAACAATAAGCTACTCGCTGAACAACAGATCTTGTAACTATGGGACACTACCTGAGAAATGGCTCGGAACAAAATACAGAATACATGTAGACTGAGTTGCCCGCTAATACGCGACTGCACTTCTTCCAAAGTGAAAAATTTAACAAGCAACCAGTTTTTCCACGTTCATGGCTAGTCTACTATAGTTCAAGGACACTAGCTTGTGTTTTCATTTTACAATTGATACAATTGATATAAGGTATTCAACTCTTCAATCGCATTGTCTCAATCACAAAATCCTATCCACTTTTTTGACACTTAGTGTAATTTTTCCCTTAACCATCCCAAGCTGTTTTTTGTTTTATTTTGCTTCAAAGGTAATACCAAATACAAGTGATGTTTCTGATTCTAACCAGATCTAAGATGAGCTGCGTTGTTTTCAGCTGTGTCCCTCTCATCTATGCTGTGAGCTTGCAGCACAGCTGTTTTAATTTTTCATCCATCAACATGTTACAGCCTACGTAGCCTATGCCACCATTGTATGCGAGGTAATTTTATCCCAAATTTATCTTCACTGTACTCTGTTTTTTCTCTGTAATGATCTTGTGCGATGGCATTTTCTGGCTCTAACAATTCCATGGGATCAAGAAAGCCATTATTTAGCTTAACAAAATTAAGAGGCAACATGTCCTTAGTAATTATAGAAATGACGTGCTGTGCAATATGCTTTTTTTCTGGTTGAATCGCACTCACGTTTAAACGTTTAGAGGGTTGCTATCAAAAAATAAAACCTTCATGCCTCTGCAATAGATATTTTGTGGAGGGGGACTGCCTCTGGATAGCAAGTGGTGTGGTCAGGTTGAGACATGCTGTAAATATGATAAATGCTGCGTAATATTTACTATTGCGGCACAATGAATTGTGCCTTGGGGTTGATTGGTGAATAAAAACCACTCCGAGGCAAACTCAGGATGGTACATTGGGTGAATTGTGAAACAAGTAGCACAGTGCATCAGACTCTGCAGCTGTGAGATACCTTGTGTACAAAAGATACCTTGTGCACATAATATCAGGAGTGCATGAGAAGATGGTCTGATGAAAACCATTAATTAAAAAGAAGATGATTGGCTTTGCGGATATGTAAATTGAAGCAATGTATGCTATGGTAAAGGGCTTATCTGTGCAAGATTTATAGTTTTTGTAAAGTGATGGTTTGTTCAGTGAAACCATGTAACCTTGGGGTTTGTATAGTGGTGTAGAAGATTCCATGTACTGGCCCCAAGAAATATGTGGTTTATTTTGTAAGGTTTTAAAGGTGTTTAGCTTTTTTGGCAGAAGTGGGAAAATATGAATACAAATGAGGTTGCACCACAGAACCTCTTGGATTTCTGTGTGTTGGTTGACAGTTATGATATATAGAATTCCTGAAAATTGGGTTTCATTTTCTCGCTTTGCCGAATGTCACAATGAAAAGGGCATTGTGGCACGAAATATGATATTTCAAGCTCCATAACTTTATTAAGAAAAATCTTTAAATTTGTATGTAGGGATATTGTTTATGTAGTAATCATATCCCCCAGATATTTGTCCCTAAAAATGCACTTAAATGGCTCTACCAAGAAAATCAAATGTATGAAGCTCTGGAATTGAAATCTCATAATTGTCTACTAACACACAGCGTGGACTTGTTTAAAAAGGCCTGGTATTACTTGTCGGCTGAAATGCAAACGAGAGGGAACCTCGTACTGGGGCTCAATCATTTTAACATTCGTTTAAAAAATAAATATCCGAACAATTGAGCTTTTTTACAATGGGAACAGCTGTATTCCATAGGGGCCTTCATCATTGTATATCCTCCAATTGTTCCTTTGTGTCCGTTCCAGGCTTAGCCCCGCTCCCCATCCCGCAAGGCTTCCTGTCATGGCTCGCCGCTCACAGTGCTCCTCTCAGGGAGACAACCCCCTGGACCCTAACTACCTGCCTCCCCATTATCGAGAGGAGTATCGGCTGGCCGTCGACGCTCTCGTGGAGGAGGACCTACAGGGATACTATGAGTTCCTGCAGAGAGCAGATGTGGTGGACTTCCTGTGTCTCCCAGAAGTAGAGCACATTAGGCGCACAGTGCAGTTCCCGTGCCAAAATGTCCAATCGGAGCTGCCCTACCTACAGGATGGGGACAATGCTTCCTCTGACACCTACTGGCCCCTTCATTCTGACCTGGACGCCCCATCTCTGGACCTGGGCTGGCCCGATCATCGCAGCTTTCTGGGGCCTACGGAGGTCTCCATGTTAGTGAACCCCTCAGATCCCAACATGCCCAGTATCAAGGAGCAGGCCCGCAGGCTCATCAGTAAGGCTCAGCAGGTGGGTCTTGTGTTCTCCACAGTCAAACAAAATCCTTAACCTGCCCAGTACAGACTGTTGCTGGGAATCATGTGGGTGGGTGTAAAATTATTTGCCCAGGGAAATTTCAGTTTCAGTTGGCACACTGAAACTGTGATTCCTCTGTGGGTATTATTTAGTATCTAGAATAGCCATCTTCTCTCATGAATTCCTCTCTGTATACAAAAAAAATTACATCCAGTTTGCTAAGATATTTTAGTAACTAGTGAAATATATAGTATAAACGGAACAAAGAGCTTGTTGTCTTGGCATGTGTGTACGCTGTGGTGATGCAATCTGTGACCAAGTTTTTCCACTTTGTTATTGTCTACAGCTTCAGGGAGTATGAATGTAGCTTTTCTTTTACTGAGTGACTCACAAACGAACATGGTGCCTTGAACTTATGACATTATGATATTAAAGATCTAACCATGTCATCAAAAGAAGCAACAGCATATATTAAGTAATTAAAGTGGATGTACAATGCTCTGTACTCCGGCACATTGGATCTGAAATAAAACCGTGAATATGAGGTTACCGAGCAGACTGTTTAATTTGTTTGTAATTTAACCCTCAGGGTGCTCGCGGGCCTGAGCACCTGCCCTTTTTGTTTCCTCCTCAAAAAGTGTCAAAGTGATGATTGAAGGGCACGGACGGTGCGGCTGACTGATATTTAAAAAAGAGAGAAGTCTGTCACTTGCAGGTTAATTATTAACCAGATTTTTGTTAATAAGGCAAAGCAGCCACGTTCAAATAAATACACTAATATTACATTAGTCAGGGTACCACTCACATGCCTTCTTAGTAGCCTACAGTTAGTAGTAATGCATTTCACTTGGTCTGTATGTTTGGTTGTGTTTTGTGTTTATTTAAAGCCAGACTATGCAGTTTCAAAAGGCAGGGCACGCAACAGTGTTTACTAATGTCAAGGATGTTGCTGGAGAAGGATAAAAATGCTCAGGTTCATTAACTCTGGATGCCAGGGCTGATAACCTGCAGCATTAATGTTTTAAATGTCTCTAAAATGAAATGTTTTGATATCTTAATGTAAACAAAAACATGAACAATGGACTGAAATGCTGAATATTTTTGGTTATGGTTTAAGAATGAACTGCTCATTCTTTACCATATTGTAAGTGGAGTAGAGTCTGCCTTTAAGGTGTGAAGGTAAGACAGGTCATATTTCCTTTTGCTGGCTGTATAGTATGGGGTCAGGTACCAGCCCAGGTAAAACTGTGTAGCCCAGTCATTTCATGACTGCTAAACTAAGTAAATTAATATTTAAACATGAAATAAATGAATTACCATTACATGCTAGACCTGTGACAGAGCCTCTCAGTATTGGAAAACTCACTGGCAGCTAGCAATAAGTCAAACCGAACAGAGGCAAGTTACAATGGGTTTGTGGCGGAGTCGTAATACTACAGTGTGATTTCATAGGGTGGGGGAACAACTAGAAAAGGAAAGCATAAGGACAAACTCGTAAGTTGGCTTGAAAAGGCCATTATTGAAAATGCCTGTTCACTTGCAAGAATTATAACTAATAAAATTTGGGTTGATGTTGCTCATGTTACTCACTGTGCCAGTCCGTTAAAAGCTTTGCATGAGAGACAGTCTGAATCTGTGGAGGCTGATTGTGACTTGAGCTGCAAGTGTGTTGTTCAGATTTTGGACATCCCATAAATGTTTATCAATGGGAACAGACATAATACAATCCAATACTACTGAATCTATAGAAAAATGTGGAATAATAAGAAAAAATCTGAACAGTAAGTTGGCTTTTTCTATTCATTATTCATAACTACTCATTATTTTTTAATATGAGGATGCATCACACAACCACATACACACACTAATCAGTGGCCTCCAAAATTGAAATGAAAATTGCAGAAAAGAAATGGGATCAGACTTTTGATCAGGTCAATCCAAACTGGACATTCTTAGTGATTACACTGTCCACATGCTTTTGCTTTTCATAACAAAAACATGAACGTGAACAATCACATGGATATGCTGTGAAACTGTGTGTGTATGAGGTAACTGGTGTGGTGATTACATGTTTACGCTAATTTTGTTGTACCGTAGGTAATTGCTGTGGTGATGGACATGTTCACGGATGTTGACATCTTTGCGGACCTCCTGGATGCTGCCATGCGTAATGTTGCAGTTTACATCGTGTTGGACGAGCTGAATGCACAATACTTCACTGCTATGGTCGCCAGTTGCAAAGTCAACCTGGAGATGGTCCAAGTGAGTCTTTTAACATAAGCAATTTTTAACATTTAATTTTTTTTTTGAACCACAGAAACTGATCATAGTTTGAATCAATACTTGCAGTTTGTCTGCGCTCTAGTTTTTGCAGTTCTGTATACTGACTTTATTTCTGCAGAAAGTGCAGTATATAGTGCACTGTAATAAAGGCTGAATTATATTGCCTGTGTTGTGAGAGAATGTGCAGTATATTGTATAATGTCAGAAAATGGTCTATACTACAGTAGAGGGCATGGCAGTATATTATCTACATTGTTAGAATATGCATTATTGTTTACTGTAGTACAGAATGCAGTGCAGTGCCAATACTGCAGAATAAAGTACAGTATATTGAGATGGCTGGTATGTCATCTGCCTGGTAATGAGCTGGTGGGACATACCCCTATACCCTATACAAAACTGAGTCTGAAACAGAAATGGCCATAGTGCCCTCTGTACCTTCCTGCCTCATGTAATTAACAATTCACATACAAAGTAACAACAACTGTGTTTCTTCCTTATTATGCTTCTTCTTAATTTCCTATTCATTTTATCATCACAAATGCTCCTGTCCCATAGTGATTAATTCCCTATTGGACATTTACACTCAATTTATTAAGAACACCTGTACACCTACTTATTCATATGATTATCTAATCAGCCAATCCTGTGGCAGCAGTGCAATGCATAAAATAATGCGGATAGGGGTCAGGAGCTTTGGTTAATGTTCACAACAACCATGAGAATGGGGGGAAAAATGTGATCCCAGTGATTTTGACCATGGAATGATTGTTGGTGCCAGACGTGCTAGTTTGAGTATTTCTGTAACTGCTGATCTCCTGGGATTTTCATGCACAACAGTCTCTCGAGTTTACTCAGAATGGTGTGAAAAACAAAAAACATCCAGTGAGCGGCAGTTCTGCGGACAGAAACACCTTGTTGATGAGAGAGGGCAACAGAGAATGGCCAGACTGGTTCGAGCTGACAGAAAGGCTACAGTAACTCAGATAACCACTCTGTACAATTGTGGTGAGCAGAAAGGCATCCCTGGAATGCACAACACGTCGAACCTTGAGGCAGATGGGCTACAACAGCAGAAGACCACGTCGGGTTCCATTTCTGTCAGCCCAAGTACAGAACGCTGAGGCTGCAGTGGGCTCAGGCTCACCAAAACTGGACAGTTGAAGACTGGAAAAATGTAGCCTAGTCTGATGAATCTTGATTTCTGCTGAGGCATACAGTTGGTAGTCAGAATTTGATGCCAACAGCATGAATCCATGGACCCGACCTGCCTTGTGTCAGCAGTCCAGGCTGGTGTTGGTGGTGCAATGGTGTGGGGAATTTTTTCTTGGCACAGGTTATGGTAGGTTATTATTTTTATTATTATGACTAGGGGTCCAAGCAGTGCATCTGCTGAAACCCTGTTGCTTTTGTGCTGGGTTTGTTCATTCTAATCACTAATTGCTTGAATGCCACAGCCTATTTGAGTATTGTTGCTGACCATGTGCATCCCTTCATGGAATGTTTTCAACATCTTGTGAAATCCATGCCGCGAAGAATTGAGGCTGTTTTGAGAGCAAAGGGAGGACTACCCTGTATTAGTATCCAACAATAATAGCATTTTGCGGTGCTGCCATCTTGTTCTTCCACATTCAACCAAAGATAAGATGTGATCATTGTGATGATGCACTGTCTTTCAACATATCCCCTATCAATTTCCCATCAACTTTCTAGGGAGATTGTCCAAGACAAGTGAGTAATCTTAGTCACCTTAACATCTTTGGTTTGACCCGATGACGTTATATGGCTGCGACCGTGTGAACTGTACAAGAACAGTCCTGTGGTTTTACCTTTATTTTAGCATATCGTGATCAGTGCAAGTCTCAAATAAGTTACAAACATCACAGGTGTCCAATCCAATGTCTGCTAGAATCGAAATTTGTAACGAACACATATTTGAAAACATGCAAATAATATTGCAGATAATGAAGTTTACACCTCTGGAATCGCATTAGCTGCCATTAACTGATAAACAAAATCGTAGCTAGCTGCCAATGATTCAAACAATTGCTTGTACCTCCTACACATATAGCCCTCTAGTGAAGCTCCTTCATTAGTTTGGCCTTCATTGGCCTTCTGCAGCATTGCACTGCCTACTTGGACCCCATGTATCGCTTCTGTGCAGCTATATTTATTGTTATTATTATTATTATCATGATTATTATTATTATTATTATTATTATTATTATTATTATTATTATTATTATAGTAGTAGTAGTATGCCTATATTAGTATTACTAGGCTATTGTGATTACATAATTATAATTATTAGGACTCATATCAAGGGCAAGGCCAACTTCAGCCATTCATTCAAGGGTTCATTTTTTGTTACTCATTTTTTAAATCAAAATAAATTATGAATGAATGCAACTGTGTTTTTTCATTTACTCACACGATACGAACAGGTCAGAGCCCTCATGAAATCCATTCAGGTCCTACTAACAAAGTAACATACATTGATAAATCCCACATTGTTTGTGTAAATGCATTGCCATGATTTGTGGTCAGATTCATTTGGCTCATGTTTGATGCCAGATGAATCCACTGACGCTCTGTGACACTCACACTGTTTATGCTGCATTTAATATTTCTGTTCATGTATTTTTGCTGCATATAATGTTTTTGTTTGTGATTGTAGTTTCACCATGTAGAAATGAATATGGTGTTTATTTATAGTCCCATTTATAGTTTATTTCAGGGCACTATAAAGTTTAGGAAACACAGTTTCACATGTGTTTGTGATTGCTCAGGTGTATTTATAATTGCCTCCTTAATGGAGGTATAAGAAAGCACTCAGCACCTAGTCTCTCCTCTAGTCTTTGATCACCTTTGGAAACTATTATTGCTGTTTATCAATATGAGGACCAAAGTTGTGCCAATGATAGCTAAATAAGCCATCATGAGACTGAGAATCAAGAATAAAATGAAAAAGGTATTTTTGGTGGACAGATGAGATGAAGATTAACATGCATTCGCATGCAAGATTTGCATGCAAAGGATATGCAACTAAATACTAAACATGACTGTTTACATTGTTGTGTCCAAAACATTATTGTGCCCTGAACTGCGGGGACGGGGGGCGGGGGCTATGTATAAACACTGCTATAATTACTACATTTGCAACCAAAATGTATAAAAATGCCCTTTATTAAAATCTGACTGTGCACTTTAACCACATGTGATATTTGTATTACTAATCTCAAATTGTGGAGCACAGTGGCAAACAAATAAATGATTAAATAAAACATTATGGAGGGAACTATTTTGCGCTGCAGTTAATGTG
Organism: Conger conger; assembly: GCF_963514075.1. Classification (NCBI taxonomy): domain Eukaryota; kingdom Metazoa; phylum Chordata; class Actinopteri; order Anguilliformes; family Congridae; genus Conger; species Conger conger. The sequence goes on from NC_083760.1 coordinate 45,946,141, forward strand.
CTTGTTTGTGCAGTATGTATTTCTGTTACAATTAATGTGTATTTGTGCCCCAGATGATGCGTGTCAGAACTGTGTCGGGCTCCACTTATTTCTGCCAGACGGGGAAGTCTTTCAGGGGTCAGATGATGGACCGCTTCCTGCTGGTGGACTGCAAGGCTGTGCTCAGTGGCAATTACAGGTAAATCTTATTTTCTTCCTCAAATGATCAGTGCTTCAAGGTGGAGTGATATAACGAACCACCGCTAACCAACTGAACAGCCTTGTACCTGGGCAAACACTTGGGCGTTGCCTTCTGGAGCTACCGGCCACAGTTTACTCTAATTACATTACATTACATTACATTAATGGCATTTGGCAGACGCTCCTATCCAGAGCAACGTACAACAAAGTGCAAAGTGCATACCCATAACCAGGGATAAGTGCGCTGAAAGACCCTAGAGGGAAGTACATTTTCAACTGCACAACAAAGTTAAGGACTAGGGCCTATTTGATTATTATTTTGTTATTTTTTTATTCAACAGTTTGAATTTGATCTGAGACCTTGGGGATCACCCATCCACCACAACGTGATGCACCACAATACTCCCCGTGACAAATAATTTAATAACCTATAACCTACAGCTATCCTGTAATACGGTTTCAGTATGCTGTTTCAGCCACTCCATCACCTTATCCTTTGGTCACTAGTTATGTCTCAGAAAGGGATTGGTATTGGGTGGGTATTGGGGCAAATAATTTAGGGAGGCACAGGTGAAGCAAGGGTTTTTAGATGGGGAAGTATAGACCTATAGGTTGGGAAGGGGGAGGGTGTCGGAAGTGGCAGTAAGGGTACAGTTAAGCAGAATATTAAGTGTCAAGTGTTCCAATAGGATTTTCTTAACTCCAAATACCCAAGATTTTCCGTTTTCAGTTCTGGTGTACACAAAAAGGCAAACGCTGGCTGCAGGCTTTTTCTTTTGCTTTTGCTTTGTGCTACTGGCCTGGACACTTTTAAAATTGAATCCATGTTAAGCCCTTTTAGTGCAAGATGGCAGTTTGAAATAAATGTGTCCATGTCTAAACCATTCACATACAGTGCATTGTGTCCATAGAAATGTGTGTGTGCTGGATACACAAATAGGCAGACAGCGAACAATAGGCTTCAAGAGACAGTCGGAGGTAGAGTAAAGTTTGAAGGGCCTTTTACTCTCCTTTCTCTCAAAACCAAGTTTTTGTAAAACTGAAATGATACAAAAACCAATTACACAATGCTATATGACACCACATGTATATAAAACAAATAACAACATGAAAGTTAAGCTACAAAGCGATAAAGTACTACACAGTATATCACTTTTAAATTATATGTAACTAACTGTAAATAAAATGTGAATAACTTGTAGACATTCGTAAGTAGCTTGTGCTCATTTGTATATATATACTGTAACATTCCACATCACAGAGATATGAACCGAAACATTTCCAGAGCATATGAATTGAAACAGAGCTAGAACTTTCACGAAGCTAATCTTAACCAAAAACAACAGTGAAGATAGCACATATCAATGCACAGGGACTAATAGGAAGCTAGCATTAGCTTGGCAAACATATAATGGAGGCCAGCGTTCACTTGCATAAACAACACAAATTGCTCAAAACACATTAATATGCTACTGCAAATTATGTACCGATACTTTCCAAGACACGATTGTACAAAATATGTCCATTTCTAAACCATTCACATACTTCCCAGCTGCTTCTGAATAGCTGGTGCATTAAATCACTTCCATAGAGCAGGGATTGAGACTAACGGCGTCCCGGGGACGATAAAACGTTCTGTGGAAATATCTGAATTATTTTCTTAATTTACTAATCGCAAAAGTTAACAAGATGGGAAAGATTAAAACAAGCTAACGGTTATCAGAAAACACTTGCACAGGCTGCTGTTGACACTGTAGTTTGGGGAATGTGAGTCTGAAAACTTAGTTAGAAACTAACTGGTTTCATTAATTCTTTGGTAAACTGAACAATATTCTATCCAAAATCACTTGGCTGAAACAGAGAATTGGATTTCCAGTACCATGGACTCACTGGCTGTAATTACATCAAAGGTTGGGGCAGTTGATAAAAAGATAGCTATCTTATAGAATAAAGTTGATAAAAAATTAGAAAATTACAGCAGAAGAGACAAATTGAGAATAATCAACTTACCTAAAAGGGACAATAGGTAAGATTTTTGTGTTAAAACATTGTCACAAGACCATTGTATATCCCTTCCTATCATTGGAAAAAGGCTCACTGACATGTTAACTCACCCTCTGCCTGTTTTTATAGTCCTTAAATTATGGTTTCAAATGGTTCCTGTGCACCACTTTCATACATAAGACGCATGTTTCCTGGGCAGAATGCGTCATATGTGCACTTAAATATCATTGCAAAAGGCTTAGTACATATGGCCCCTGTTTTTTATAATGTGGTTACCCCACAGTGGTGTTTTTTTTTTTTTTTTTCTCCCCTCTTCTCCAAGCATACATTAACTTCTGTATAGAATCTAATCTCATCCACATTTTTATTAATTTTTTTCCCCTCTCTCTCTTTTTGGATTCCTCCTAATGCTTATAAAACAGGGAGAATGACAATTCAACGAAAAGTCTATTTTTTATTTTTTTAATGACACTTCCCATTATGATTTGGGGAAGGGATACTCATATCTTTGCAGGTGATTGATTTTGGGCATATGAATTCTAAAACACTGGGCTCCCCAGTCGACTTTCTTTCCATTGTTGAATATGCAATGAAGCGATGTGGCCTATATTGTTATCTGATGCAGGTCATAGTTTTTGACTTTTGATCATTTTCATTAGGAATGGCCTAGCCAACTGATGAGATTTGCTGTTATATTTTTTTTTCCTTTGTTTTTTCTGTTTGACCAGTAAGAATATCCCCACTAGCTGCCTGTAGCGTAGAGGGGCGGCCTGTAGTGTAGTGGTTAAGGTACAGGACTGGGACACGCAAAGTTAGGGTTTCGATCCCCGGTGTAGCCACAATAAGATCCGCACAGGCCCTTAATCCTGCATTGCTCCAGGGGAGCTTTGTCTCCTGAATCGTCTAATCAACTCTTGATAAGAGCCAAATGCCATTAATGTAATGTAAAAAGCTGTCTATCTCTAGTAGCACTGTCAAAAGTTTTGGGATGTGGAGTCAAAGCTACAGCAAGGAACAGCAAGGCCAATTCCTTTGTTTTTGCAATATACTGAATAAATTAGGGGTTGAGATAAAAAGATGAGTACGCGTTCAGAATTTCTGCTGTTATTTCCTGGTATTTAGACCTAGATGTGTTAAACTATTTAGAACATAGCACCTTTGGTATCAGACCACCCATTTTTTAGGTGAGTGAAGGTATTTAAGTAAATGACAGAAAATAACATTTTATATTTAGTAGCCTATCCCTTGCTTGCAAACACTGTACCAAGCCTGCGACCCATTGACATCACCAAACAGTTGCATTCTTCTTTTGTGATGCTTTTCTGCAGCCTCTTTCAATTGTTGTTTGTTTCACAGGGATTTTCCCTTCAATCTCCTCTTAAGGGGGTGAAATGCAAGCTCAATTCAGTTAAGGTCTGGTAATTGACTTAGCCACTCTAAAACCTTCCACTTTTTCTCCCTAATGAAGTCCTTTGTTGTGTAGTAGTGTGTTTTGGGTCATTGTCTTGCTGCATGATGAAGGACGACATTGGCTCAGTGGTAAGAGCAGTCATCTGGCAGTCGGAGGGTTGCCGGTTCGATCCCGCCCTGGGTGTGTCGAAGTGTTCTTGAGCAAGACACCTAACCCGAAAATGCTCCTGAAGAGCTGGTTGGTGCCTTGCATGGCAGCCAATCGCCATCTGTGTGAGTGTGTGTATGAATGGGTGAATGAGAAGCATCAATTGTATAGCGCTTTGGATAAAGGCACTATATAAATGGCTACCATTTCCCTTCTTTCTCCACACTTTGGCCTTTCCATCACTTTGGTAGAGGTTAATCTTGGTCTCATCAGTCCATAAAAGTTTGTTCCAAAACTTTTGTAGCTCATCTGTCTGCTCTTTTGGGGGTTTTTCTTCACAGCTCTCACAATGTTTCTGTCATCAACTGCTGTTGTTTTCCTTGGTTGACCTGTTGTACGTCGCTCTGGGTAAGAGTGTCTGCTAAATGCATTGTAATGTAATGTAATGTAATTCGTAGAGAATATAGCTTGTGCCTTACAATGGTGGACTATGGTTATAGCGCATAATGGCGCGTATACCTAGTTTAAAAAAAATTAGTTGACCTAATTTTAAAATAGTTTCACTGACTATAAGGCCGGACAGCCATAGGCTATTCTCTAGTGGTTAGTTGGAAGGAAAAGAGAGCGTAGAATGTAATTGTGAGCTTGTGTGCTTTTAGATAATAATGCATCAGTTAAAAATAATTTAAAACAAAGTTACACAAACAAGTAATCTAGTAACTATAATGGATGACAAAAATAACAAGACTAATGCCCAGATGCGCAGCCTTACTTGAGGGTTAATATCCGACGATATTAACCCATTCTCAAAACAGCTGATCCGCGGTCCAACCGTCGTCGGCGGGAAAGTCTCTTGTTTGGAGAGTCTGGGATGCTCCAGGGCATGAATGCTGTCCAGGTACCGTTGTCCCGGGGGAAGGGCGTCTCTGGCGGGACCAGGGAAGGCATCGTCGACTCGTAGGTGGAGTTGTCTTGTTGTTGACTGTCACTGTATTGGTTAAATGTCCATTAAAATTACAGCGGGAGGCGGCGCGGAGTGCGTCATCAATGACGTAGACAAAGGCATTTCCCCGTTTGAAAAAGTTCTTACATTGGCCCCAACAAATCCAAGGCTAAAACCAAGAGTCGACATTCAGAACTATTTATTGTTTATTAATCTAATTATCTATCAATCTAACAGAGCACATCTGAGCAACAAGGGACACCTGTCACATGTTCCAATACTTTTGCTCACCTAAAAATTGGGTGATCTGATACAAAAGGTGATATGTTCTAAGCGGTTTAACAAATATAGATAAACATACCAGGAAATAAAAGCTGAAATTTGGATCTGTCATCCCATGTACAAATTTTGACCTCAAACTCAATTGTCTTCAGTGTATAGCAAAAACAAAGGAATTGACCTTGCTGTTCCAAAACTTTTGGTGGTGACTGTATATTTTCATGACTGGTTTTCTATATGGTGAGCATATAATGATCTGTACACTTGGGCTTTATCCCTTTTTTGTACCCTTTTCTCAGTTATTGGTGGGGATTTCAATTGTTCAAAAACCACCTTATCTTATCAAGGAAAACAAAAGTGATGCCTGAAGAGCTGTACTTCCTAGAGATAAGGATTTTACCTTTTTCGCAGCACATCATGAATCCTTTTCTAGGATTGATTACTGTTCATATCTCAGCTGGCCCTGGAAATATTGACCTTGCGATATTGGCATAGTTAATATTTCTGATCATGCTGATGTCAGTCTTGATTTTTATCCTCCCGACAGAGATTCCTGTTCATAGAAGGTGGCGGTTAAACCCCACTCTTTTTAATAATTTAGAATTTTTTAAGGAAGCAATAGGATTTGGATAAAAGGCACTCTTTTATAAGAATATTACCAAAGAAGAGGTGCTAAAAGTGATTAGTTCTCAAGAATGGAAAGGCCCCTGGTTCCAGTGGTTTTTCCTCTGAATTGTATAAGAAATGTTTTTGGATTTCTTTGAGCTTGGACACCTCCCTTGTTGATTTTAAAGAAAAACAAACCCTCAGAGTAAGCTCTTCTTTTAGACCAATATCTCTCATTAACTTGGATAGCAAGGTTCTTTCCAAGACATTGGCTTGAAGGTTGGAGAATGTTTTTACTACTACTGATAAAAATGGATCAGACCAAATATTATTCATCATTCAGTACTGTGCCCAGGCTTAGCGTAATGCAGTAGTCATATCATTAGATGCAAAGGCTTTTGTGTTGAGTATGACTACCTATTTAAAGTTCTGTATTGTTTTGCTTTTGGGGAAGAATTTATCAAATGGAAGTTATTTACCCTGCCCCACAAGCCTCAGTTCTTTCTAATGGCATGCAATCCCCCTCATTTCATTTGGGGTGTGGTACCAGGCAAGGTTTTCCCTTATCCCCATTACTTTTTTTGCCAGCACTTGAGACACTGTTTTACTCCCAGAATTCCTGTTCTTGTTGATCATTTACATTTATTTGGTTCTTTTTCTGGTTATAAGGTAAATTATAACAAATCAGAAGTAATGCCACTTGGTAACTTGAGGGAGACTGCAATATTAAAAGATTGCGCTTTCAACTGGTCAAAAGATGGATTTGCTTCTCTGGATTTGTTTCTCCTAAGCTTGTTCCAATTTTATAGACAGTTAAAAGTGATCATGACAGGCAGATGGACTTGCCTATCTCATGGCTTATTAAAATCTTATTAAAATGAATATTTTGCCACTTCTGTATCCATAAAAAATGGTCCCTCTATGTAACGAAAAAGGTGGTTGCTTTGTCTAATTTACGGTGCTATAATTGGGCATGTCATGCCAACGTCATATCTGAATTGATTTATTATGATCCGTGCCCTTCATGGATTGATCTATATTCATTACATACATGCACCTTATTCTATTATGAGTATACTTACAGGGGATAAAAAAAGAAACGTCATTGGTAATAAAACACAATCTTATCCTTGGGAGTCCATTCAAGGTATGGAGAGATATTTGGAATTTTTTGTGAAGAAAATATTCTTATCCAGAATAGAGCATTCCCTGCAGACCTGGGTCATCGTTTTCTAATTTGGTATAAAAAGAGTGTGCTTCATATCTGATTTATTTGATGAAAATGGCTTATTATCTTTCCAACAGATTCAGTTGAAGTTTGATACCTAGGTTGTTTTTGGCTTAGGCATGTCATAAAATCAAAAGTAAGTCTTCCATCTCGCATATCAGCTGAAACTGCTGTTGATGCTTTTATTTTTATTTTTTTTATTTGTTCCATCCCAACTCTCCTGCCCCCAACATTCCATCTCCTTGTTTTATAATCTATTTATTCTAATTCCACTGAAACCAATGCTGCGATGCTGGAAGAGTGGGCTAGGTGGCAATGCAGACCTTGAATCCTATTAGACCCTAGTAACATTGTTGTCTGTAACAGAGCCAGGGAAATTCAGTATGAAATAATGTTGTCTCCACCGATCCCCAGTGACTTGCAATAAGATGGACCAACAGTTCTCCGCAATATGCCCAAAATGTTAAATCGACCTGCCCTTTAATTGACACTTTTTGTACTAAAATACAGATGGAAATGGAGCATATTTTGGGTGACCATCTTGTAGAATAAGCCTATCTTTGGGGTGATGGATGATGCCAGGGGTCTGGTTTCCAAGCAGGTCACCCTTGACAAAAAAATACTGTTTGGGTCCCTTTATTTATTTATTTATTTATTTATTTATTTAATAAAGCCTAGCTTAGTGCAATGTGTTGCGATATTTGAAAACACTGAGTAGGGAACTGAAGAGACCGAAAACAGGTCATCGTATTTTGGTAACAGTATCGATGATGAACCCCAGTACATCGGCTGCTTGCTAAGGTAGCTAATGTCTCCCCCAGCATTAATTTATGTGCTTTTCTGCTGTAAATCGGCAGTCAACACAGTGCTTGAACTCCCGAAATAAAAGTCAGCATTGTGTGCAAGTTTAATAGGCTACGTCGGAACTAGTTTTGGGTATGTTTTGCTCTTGTTTCTGATGATGTCTCTTCCTGGTGATGATGTTGTAAAGAAAGAAACCAGTGCTGCTTTTGTCTTGTAGGCTACAGCTTTAGCTACCCACAATAATTCATTCCACCCATCCCCCTCATCCCAACTTCATCACATGCTTTTAGCTCACTATTTGCTTCTATGTGTCATTCAGTTGCTGAACAACTTTTAAATGAGCTAAATTAGATTATTGTTTTATTGAATTAGCTCAGTGGCTTACTAGCTACCTAGATAGCTACACGTATCAAGAAAGCATATATTTTACTAAATGCATCCAAGCTAGTAGCTAGCTATGATTTTAATGCTCCCTTTATAGCTCCGAGAGCTAGTGGACCCCTGCTTAATCACTTTGGATAAAAGTGTAAATAACTGTAATGTCATGTAATGTTGTGTATGACTGTTTAACATGTGCTGCCTTTCCTCCTGACTGTTCATCTCCTTATTCTCACTGTCCCCGTCTCTGTGTCTGCAGCTTCATGTGGTCTTTTGAGAAGATCCATCGTTGTATTGCACACCTGTTCCTTGGGGAGCTGGTGACTACATACGATGAGGAGTTCCGCATCCTGTATGCCCAGTCCCAGGTCCTTGTAACCGAGAGTGCCCTAGTTCCATTGCCTGGAGAAAGTGGCTATGGCAGCCATACAAATCCGTTATTCAGAGGCCATCTACCTGTCCAAAGCTCTTGTTATGCTTCAAACTTGAGACAGCCCTTTGGTGACAAAATTGACCGGGGTGAACCCTTCTACAACCCACTAGAACCTTCCCAAATGCAGATGTACGCCGGTGTATACTCTTCCAAGCATTTGAGAATGGAGCAGTCATTCATGGAACAGGGCAGGTCCATGATGACCTCAAGGAAAATGGAGATGGCACACAAAAGGCACAGCTATGCAGAGGGCAGCCATGACAGCTGTGGGTCTTCTCGGCAGTTGATGAAGCATCAAGTAATGAACAACTTGGGTGAGATGGAAGCCCAGACCACGCACCTTTACAAGGAGCAGCATTACTACCACAGAGTTGGGCCAGGCTCCGGGCATGGCATAAATTTTAATATGAAGAGCCAAGGATATAATCGGAAAGACCAATATGTTGACGGTGGCTACCCACTTGAGATAGAACCACCTGGTAGCTACAGCCACGGAGCGGATTACTTACCTTCGAGTTCTTCTAAGGACATTATTCATGACTATGCAAATAATGAGATGAATCCAAAGAGAGTGAGCCAGTCATATATTTGCCAGACTTCACCCACTCAGCTGGATCCACCTGACTTGAGCCCTGTAAACACTGAGGCCTGCCTTAATCGGACGCCACAGGATCCTGGCACAAAGCAGGGTTTACGGAACTGGAGGATAAACTCGTACCTCACTACCTTGGATGATGAAGATGAAGGCCTAGCAGTACCACTGGGGCAAGATCCCTTTGATGAGCAACCTATATTTTCAGAACCAAAGTTGTCTACTACAGATCTACCTGATATTAAGTTTAATACTGAAGAGTTTCCAAGGATAACCACAAGCAAACGAGACCTGATGCCACAATATAGCGGATCAAACCAACCTGATGTTCAAAAGCATCCACCTGAAAAATATGGTTCCATGGTAACGGACTCTAAAGTGACACCAGAGGCTTCGGAGTTGTCCACGACCACAAAACCTGACAAAGCGGGGGAGGAGGTAAGGGGGCCTAGAGAGATCAGTGTCATCATGCAAGAGTCATTCTGCAGCAGAGTCAACCCCATGCTTCAAAGAAGCTCTCGATTAAGGTCTTCACTGATATTCAACTCATGCAATTTGGAAGAAAAGAGTTCAACTACAATGAAATCTGCCTCTGGGCTCAATTTTAAAGAAAATCCTATTGAAGAGGAGAATGGCCCCAACCACACCCAACCACCTACTAATGTTCCAACATTAGCCACAGCTTCCAAAGGTAATTTTAAATCACCTAAAGATGGCCAAAACATGTCTTGTGACAAGGAGCTATCTAGAGATGCCAAAACCACAGAGAGGCATGGTGCCACCAACATGGTGCCAACTGATCCAATGCAGTCGACGGCTGTACACAAAGCCACCAATGAAAAATCTAAAGAATCAACTGAAGAATCCAGTGTGAAATCACCAAAGGATCCTCTATCAAATGAAAAACCAAAGCTTGCAGAAAAAACAGTCTTGCAATCATTTATAAATATGGATGATCCAGAAATGAGGTTCTTATATTTTAAACAATTAGCAGCAGAACGAAAGGCTGCAAAGCAGGCTAAGGAGTCTGCTGTTGGAGGCCCAGCTCTCCCAGAGAATGTAACTGACACTAGTCTCAAAACACCAAGCCCATCAGAAAATCTAGCTGACAGTAATATGACTGACAACTCTGTAATGGGCAAAGTTCCTGCAGTTCAAGAAGCCAGACAGAATCCAACAGAAACTTTCATTAACAAGCCATCCATGCCCATCACATCGGCAGAACCAATTTCAAACAAACTAGATGTCTCTGTAACACAAGACCAAACTGCAGCATTCATACAACCAGCAGGGTCTGATCTCCAATGTAAAGACTCTCGACCATCTGCTGATGTTACAATGGCCACTAAAGCTTTACCAAAAGGAATTTTGAAATCACGTAAAGATCCAAAGGACAAATCTAAGCTTTCTGAAATGGCACAATTTAAGATTCCATCAGAGGAAAAACCTAGCATCAGGGCTCCAACAGAAACTTTACCAGTCATACCATCATTTATAAATATGGATGATCCAGAGATAAGGTTCTTATATTTTAAACAATTAGCTGCCGAACGAAAGGCCGCAAAGCGGTCTAAGGAGTCTGCTGTTGGAGGCCCAGTTCTCCCAGAGAATATAACTGGCACTAGCCTCAAATTGCCAAGCATATCAGAAAATTGTGCTGACACCAATATAAAACCAACAGTCTCAATCACATCAGCAGAACCCATTTCAAACAAGCCAGTAGTCTTGGTAACACAAGAGTTGGCAAACCAAACTCCAGCAGTCATCATACAACCTGCAGGGTCTGATCTCCAATGTAAAGACTTTCAACCATCTGCTGATGTTCCAATGGCTACTGAAGCTTTACCAAAAGGAATTTTGAAATCATCTAAAGATAATCAAAATATTTCCTGTGACAAGGAGCTGTACAGAGATCCCACTAACACAAAGAACCTTGAGATTGAAATGTCCAGCATGCCCCTAACTGATCCAGCAAAGTCACTGAAAAGCAAAACATGTAATTGGAGCAGTGACAATAGGACAGTGGTGCATGAAGCCACAAACCAAAACTCAAAAGAATCAACTGAAGAATCCAGGGAGAAATCCGCATTGGAATCTCTACCAATTGAAAAACCTGAGCTTTCAGAAATGGCACAACTTAAGATTCTACCAGAGAAAATCCTCTCCGCTCCAACAGCAACTTTAGGAGTCAAGACATCATTTTTGAATATGGATGATCCAGAGACTAGGTTCTTGTATTTTAGACAACTAGCTACTGAAAGAAAGAGGTCTAAGGAGTCTGCTGTTGAAGGCCCAGCTCTCCCAGAGAATGTAACTGACACTATCCTCAAAATGCCAACCACATCAGAAGATCTAGCTGACACCAATATGACACGGACAGACCTGTTAGCAATGGGGAAAGTATCTGCAGTTCAGGAAGCCACAGAGAGTTCAACAGAATCTGTCATTAACAAGCCATCTGTCTCCTGCACATCAGCACAACCCATTTCAAAACAGTCGGAGATCTCAGTAGCAACAGAGTTGGAAGACCAAAGTTCAGCCATCATCATACAACCAGCAAGGCCTGTTCTCCAATATAAGGACACTCAACCATCTGCTGGTGTTCTAGTGGCTACTAAAGGTTCACAAAAGTTATTTAAAAAAGACATTTTAAAACTGCCTGAAGATTCAGAACACCTGAAAATGTATTGTGATGAGAAGATATATGGAGATCCCACTAACACAGAGAAGATTGCAAAGAGCAGAAAACCTGGTACCTCCAGCGTGGCCATACCTAATCAAGGGAAGTCACTGCACAGCAAACCATTTGATTGTAGCAGTGACAATAGTACTGCTGTACCTGAAGCCACAGGCCAGAAGTCCAAAGAATCAACTGAAGAAAGTGTCAAATCACCAAAGGACCCTCTACCAAAAGACAAACCTAAGTTTTCAGAAAGGGAACCTAAGATGGCACCAGAGGAAAAACATGTGATCATAGCTCCAATATGGTCTGCTCAACTTTTACAGAGCAGACCATCCATTATGAATATGAATGATCAAAAAGCTTCAGAGAGGCCTAAGGAGTCTGTGGCCAGAGGCCCTGATCTCTCAGAGAATATTACTGACAGTAGCCTGAAAATCCCAGCTATTTCTCTAAAACTAACTGACACATCAATAGAAACTCTCATTGACAAGCCACCCATCTCCATCACACCAGCAAACCCCATTTCAAAGAAGCCAGAGGTTTCAGTTGCAGCAGGGTCTAATCTTCACTATAAGGACTCCCATTCATCTGCTGATGCCCAATTGGCTATGAAAACTTTGCCAAAGTTAGTTGAAAAAGACATTTTCAAACCATCTGAAGATTCCAAAAGCCTAAACATTTCTTGTGATACTGACACAGAGAAGCATGATATTAAAGAGGCCAGCAGACGCAGTGCCGCCAGCATGCCCCTAACTGATCCCAAGAAGTCTCTGCAAAATAAAACGGTTGATTGTCGCAGTGACAATAGGACAGCTGTACCTGAAGCCACAGACCAAAAATCTAACGAATCAACAGAGGAATCGACAAGTGAGAAATCAGCAAAGGATCCTCTACCAAAAGAAGAACCTAAGGTTGCACCAGAGGAAAGACATGTAATCACAGCTACAACAGAAACTTTACCAAGCACATCATCCTTAATAAATATGAATAATCGAAAGCCTTCAGAGCAGTCAAAGGAGTCTGTGGTCAGAGGCCCAGATCTCTTAGAGAATATTACTGACAGTAGCTTGGAAATTCCAGGTATATCTGTAAATCTAACTGACAATAACATGAAAATGATGGATATCTCAGTAATGGAGAAAGAACCTGCCTTTCAGGAACCTACACAGAATCCAAAGGAAACAGTCATTGACAAGCCACCCATCCCCATCACACCAGCAAACCCCATTTCACACAAGTCAAAGGGCTCAGTAGTACCCCAGTTGGAAACCCAGAATGTAAGGGGTGTTTTGGGCACTCAAGAAGACCAGAAACTGGCAGCAGTGGTTTCAGAAGACAAGGCAGTTTCCCAGACTGTGAGCTCTCTCCCAGAGTCGTGTGAGAAGCCAACTTTCTTGGAATCACAAAGCCACACTGAAGCAAATCAAGCCACAGAAATTGTGGTAACCAAGAGCAAAGAAGAGAAATATGACAATAGGCTTGTCTCTCCAGCTACTAGCAAAGCCAGAACATCCACTAACAGTGTAATTTATAGCTGCAACCTCAGAGATGACACCAAGGTTATTTTAGAGCAGATCTCAGCCCACAGCCAAAACAGGATTGATCTGGCTAAGACCGATGAAGGGAGCACTGACGATGCCAAAATGGATAAGAAGGAAAGAAGTGCGAATACGGAAGGCACACTTTCTAAGCCCCACCAGGGTGGAACCAGGTTTCAGCATACTCCAGTTAACCCACAAGAAAGGGAAAACCTTTTGAAGAGGATAGAGAAAATGCGCAAAGAGAAGAAGGTCTACAGTCGCTTTGAGGTATTCAATTGATTATGAGGAGTAGGGCCCTTGGGATGAAAGAATCATATTCTGAGTGATAGGATGAAAGAAAATATCGAGTGGAAATGATGAATATGGCAAAACGCATTTTAAATAAATACATGAAAAAAAGAAAGAAATATAAGCAGAACTCTTTAAAAGTCCTATTAGCAGAACGAGGGGGTATAAAGGGCGAAATTAGGAATGGATAAATTCCACTCAGACATTAGGGAGTATTTTTTCCACACAGAGAATGGTCACTGTGTGGAATAGCTTGTGACTTGGACACAGAAACTCTGGGGGGTTTTAAAGACCAGTCTTGATACGGTGTTAGTCACTATCTAGCTTTTAGGTGAACTAAGCATTAGATACACTTTAGTGGTAGGTAAAGGTGAGGATTGCTGGGCTGAATGGTCTGTTCTTGTCATTATGTTGTAACAATTTACTGATTCCTGTAATACCTGTCCTAGTATTTCTGTACTGTACCAAAGCCTTGTATGTAGCATGATGCATCAGGTATAGAACTACCCCGGTTTATATTACAACTAAGGGCTCTAAGTGTTGTAGGACAAATTAGCATGTTGTTATCATTCCAGATACAGTATGATTGATCCTTTCATTGAGTCTGCCAAATAATAACAGCAAAAGATTTGGTCCTCCCTTGCATTTTTTTATATTAAACAAAAACATCATGTCATAATATGACCAAATACACTGGTATTTGTATTACTATGATAATGTTTCAATTTATGAAATATAATGTGGCTCTTTGTAAATTCACAACACAGTGAAGGATGGAAGTATTAAGTATGAATGAATGAAAAATGACAAATTGTCTGACAGTTTAATAGCCATTTCTAGAATATTCTGCATTAATGCTTACAAAAATAATGAAATGAATGAAAAACAAACTCATGTAATTACATTTATTTTTTCCTGTAACCTGTCATTTGGCTGTGTGTCACAGATGGGATCATGACCACGGATCACAAACTGGAGGAGATCTTTAGGACCAGGAACCACACTTGTGCCATACTGATGTTTTCAATTCAGAAGAACTTCCCAACACCTTGAAGCAGCAACAGCCTTGGTCCTTAAAACATCAGTGTCTGCTGTAGTTTAACAGAGCTCTTATTGTTAAGTAAATATGTCAAATGTGTGCCTGCAGTATGTGCTGGTTGTTCTCTTTATGGATTGCACTCAAGCTTCATTGAACACCATTTAAGGACATGGCCCATTCAAGGCATACAGTTTACATCCTTACTACTAAAGGTCTCTCCCGCTTGCATTTTATGGCTCATGTCTTATAATATTAAGATTACCACAGAGAAGAAATTACAGTGCTGCAGGTTCATCAAGGATGGGCCTTTCAAGCCTATGTCAGCAGAGTGGATGCTAGAATATATGAATCAATATTCTAGTTCATTGTCCATTATGCTGTTTACATAAGACTGAATGAACTTCAGTGTGCTTCAGCTAAATAATTACTCATTACTAATGTTCTGTGTTTTAGGACTTTACAATCTATGCATAATTTAGTTGATACTGTTATACAGTGATATATCGGTTTATTTTATATGTAAATGGCCATGTCTTTGAGTGTGCTTTTAAGTTCAGTTAGTCATACACATATTTTTCTCATAGGCACATTTATTTCTTAAAGCAAGGGCAGTATTTTAGCAAAATTTCCAAACCTTTGAAAGAAATGGTAAGAATGAAAAACATTCACTCAATAACACATGGACCACTAGAATCCAGGAACTGAAATCTGTTTGTGACATCTATCTTTTATACAGTACCTACATATGTGTGTATGAAAGGCGGGACTGAGATTAGACCAGAGGTGTCAAACTAAAGCAAATACCTGCATACACTAAGGACTTAAGTCCGTCAGCAGCCAAGTAAACCCTTGAGAGGGCTTGCAATGAAGGATTGCAAGCCCTGTTTTGCAATGAAGGATATTTTAGATGTTCACAGTAGTTTCTGGTGATCTGCCTATACTTAAATGGCACCTTTTGCATTAGTTATTTTATGTGAAGGTTGACAACTGTTTTATCATTATTATAATCATGAATATTAATCATTCATTGTTGCTTGTGTGCTCTTATTTGGAATGGTGTTTTACTGATAAAACATTTATATCGACAGAGACAACATAAGGTTGTAGAGCAAATTAATCATTATTATTTATTATGCTGTATGTCCCCTATCAAGGACTTTTGGTATTGCTGACACAGGATGCTATTGCACAAAAAACTGGTTTCTAATGGTGGCACCATCCATGTTATAATCCTTCTAGTTTAAAAGTGCTGTAGCATGTGTGAGAGAGAGGGAGGGAGGGAGGGAGAGAAAGACAGAAATAGATGATGTATTACACACATTTATGAAGATGTGAGTTATTAGATGTGATTGTAACATAAAACTGCCACGGTCTATTTAGGATATTTTAGTTGTGACAATGGTGGTAATGTACATGGATTTTGCAAGATAATGACTTTCTTTTCATAAACAGTGAGCAGTCATTAATATTAACTTACCTTGGGGGTGTTTTACCTCTAAAATATGTATTAATATAGTCAGAAGAGAAGGCTCAAGATGCCACAAACTCATACGTGTACAGGACATTTATTACAAATGTGTGGTGATTGTGGAAACATAACTGCTGAATAACAGTATATGAAATGTTTGGTTTCATTCATCAGGAAAAAAAAATTAACCCATGGTTAGACTTGATCTCCCAGTTGATATTGTTTGTACAATATCAACTGCTGTCATTTTGTGTGCACATGATGCAGGGATGAGCAGCCTTGCAGGGAAGATTCCATTCTGGAACATAAGCAAATTAACTGAAAATGCAAGACTACTAATTAGAGAGTGAACGTATTTGCCTAATAACAGCTTAAATGCAATAAAGCAATTATTTATATATGGGTCAATCAGTTGACACTTAAAAACACATACTGTATGTGTACAGGTAATAAAGTGTCCAAAGGGAAACCCAAACCCCAGATATGTTCTTCAAATGTTCAATAAAACCATTATGAAATACTATGGCGTCATTTTTGTGAGGATATACTGGATATAACACTACACTACAATATGGTTGAGAAATTATACATATACAGTTGCAGGAAAACAATTGTGAACCCTTTGGAATTATCTGTATTTCTGCATTAATTACTCCAATGAAGATCAGACAACATTTTAAGTCACAATAATAGACAAACACAAACTGCTTAAACTACATTTTACATACGGTCTTCTACGGTCAATATTTCAGGCTGGAAAAAGGTATGTGAACTCCTGTATTTAGCTATTAGTTATGCCTCTTTTAGCAGCAATAACTTCCATGGAACTTTTCATGTAGCTGATAATAATTGCAAATAATTGTGAAACAGGCTGGAAACATACTAATGAATAGGCAAGATAGCTGTCATGCATATCCTGCGGTCATTCAGAGCATTCATTGTGCACGTCCTTAAAAATGTAACACTACGTGTCTGTGAGGTGCAATGGTGGGGGCAGTATACATTTTAGGTCAGGTGATCATAGACTGAACAGATACTAGGAAGGCAGAATAATTGGAAGAGAAGCCCTGATCTGCCTCCTAGTGGATATACCTTTTAAACACCAGTTAGACAAAAAGCAAGAGGATGATTGAATGATGTCACTCGGGATGAGCCTGAGGAGGAAGTAGACCATTCCTCCTTCCAGAACTGCCTCATCCATCCATCCATCCATTATCTTAACCCGCTTATCCTGAACAGGGTCGCAGGGGGGCTGGAGCCTATCCCAGCATACATTGGGCGAAAGGCAGGAATACACCCTGGACAGGTCGCCAGTCCATCGCAGGGCATACACACCATTCACTTACACACTCATACCTATGGGCAATTTTAGACTCTCCAATCAGCCTAACCTGCATGTCTTTGGACTGTGGGAGGAAACCCACGCAAACACGGGGAGAACATGCAAACTCCGCACAGAGAGGCCCCGGCCGACGGGGATTCGAACCCAGGACCTCCTTGCTGTGAGGCGAGAACTGCAGGCCAAGGAAGACCTCCACTGTTGATGACATAACAGATCTCTCCATAATAAAGAAAAATCTTGAAACATCTGTCCGACAGATCAGAAACACTTCAGGAGTCGGGATTTGTCAATGACCACTGTCTGCAGAACACTTCATGAACATAAATACAAAGGCTATGCTGCAAGATGCAAACTACTGGTTAGCTGCAAAAACAGGATGCCCAGGTTACAGTTTGCCAAGAAGTACTTAAAAGAGCAACCACAGTTCTGGGCAAAGGTCTTTTGGACAGATGATATGAAGATTAACTTTCAGAGTGATGGCAAGAGCATACCACCTCATCTGTGAGGCATGGTGGTGGGGGTGTTATGGCTTGGACGTGTAGCTGCCGAAGGTACTAGCTCACTTACACTTGTGTTCAAATAAATAAATAAATAGCAGTGCGTTTAAAAAAGTGAATAAAGTGCAATTATTTTTTAATAGCTTTTAGTTCCATATTTCAAATGTAGTGGAAACATTACACATTCAATTCCAAATAAAAGCATTTACCAATTTTATCAAGTCTGTGTTATTCTTCTACAGGAAGCAAAGAAAAGGAATATTAATCTGTTCAAAAAATGGCAGTGTCAACATTTTTCTCTTCAAGCTCAAACATTACTGAATAAACTGATGAACTTTTTCAAGATTTAACTTCTCTTCAAATTACTGAACTAACATTTTGTTGCATAACCATTGTTTTTGATAATTGCTGCGCATCTGTGTTCCATCAAAATTTGCCAAGGAACACATCGATTGGCCCAAAGAAATGATGTAACATTCTGTGGACTGATGAGAGTAAAATTGTTCTTTTCAGGTCTAGTAGTCGTCGATAGTACGTCAGACGACCCCCGGGTACTGAATTCAAGCTGTGAAGACAGTGAAGCATGGTGGCGAAAAAATCATGGTATGGAGAATTTTTTCATACTACGGTGTTGGGTTCGTATACCAGGGATCATGGATCAGTTTGAATACATCAAAATACTTGAAGAGATAATGTTGCCGTATGCCGAAGAGGAAATGGCCCTGAAATGGGTGTTTCAATAAGACAACGACCCCAAACACAGAAGTAAGTGAGGAACAAAAAGGATTGAGGTAATGGAGTGGTCAGCTCAATCCCCGACCTCAAACTTGTGGGGTGACATTAAAAATGCAGTTTCTGCATTTTCACAGGAACTGTGGAATGTAGTTTGTTCATCCTGGGCTGAAATACCTGTTTCTAGGTGCCAGAAGTTGGTTGACTTGATGCAACACAGATGCGCAGCAGTTATAAAAAACAATGGTTATGCAACTAAATATTAGTTCAGTAATTTAAAGTGAAGTTAAATCTTGAAAGATTTCCTCAGTTTATACAGTTTGAAGAGAGTTTGAAAAGGAAAATGTCAACACTGCCATTTAAAATTACTTTTCTTTGCTTCCTGTAAAAGAATAACGCAGACTTGATAAAATGTCCTAATGCTTTGATTTGGAATTGAATATGTAATCTTTCCACTACATTTGAAATATTGAACTAAAAGCTATTAAAAAATATTTGCACTTTATTCACTTTTTTTAACGCACTGCTATTCATTTGAACACAACTGTACATCAAGTTTGATGAATGCTTAGGCAGTTTCAGATGACAGCAAGTTTTTTATCACCAATCTTCAAGTTCAGTGCAAAGTAGTAGTAATCATGTATGGGTAGTCTACAGCTAATCATGACTCATGAATGGAAGAATGAATTTCTTCCCACCCTCCAGCACTGAGCCAAAACCCACTAAGTTAAAAATAAAGAGTCATAAATATTAGGTGTTGTGATTCTTAAGAACATATTTGTGAAGTAAGAACACACGAAAGGTGGGGGCTGGGGGGCTGAGGCACTAAACACAGGAGGGGAGGCAGACAGGGCAGTGGGGCTCCAGGCGGTCTTGCTGGTGGTTGGTTTGCTTAGGTCTGATGAGGTAGAAGGCATAGACTCATATGAATAATTCACAAGATAATTTCCTTAATTCAGTTTAATCTCAAAGAGAGATGAGCCACAAATGTTCTGGAACAACGTTTTATAGACTGATGAGGCCAAGATTAACCTCTTCCCAGGCTCTGAACAGTTGGGCCCAAGTGGGCCGGCAGGGCCAATCTACCTCCACTGCCAATTTGACGGCACCCCTGCCAAGCCCTACTGGACACGGGGTCCACCATCTCCATCCCCTGGCCTGGCATACTCCCAAACACCACCGGCACACTCCCCTCTGGCTGGACCACCTCGACGATGGGCCTGAGAACTAGAGTTTTTCTGATACTGATACCAGTAGCAGAAATGCCACCGATACAGCCCAAAATGCTGGATTGGGTATCGGCAAGTATGTGAGTTTATGCATACAACGTAATTTATCATGTGATATACCTAATTTACACTACTCGGGCAAACAACATCATGTGCGGTGCTAACGTTAGTCAGAGCTATCAAAATGTCAGCAATTTGGCAATATTTTACACTGGAAAATCCCACCAATAAAATGGTGATGTGTACAGTGCAAGGCTTTAGTTTTGAGGAGTGGTACTAGTGTTGCCAATTCAATACAAGCAATCTTATAAAGCATTTGAAGGCACATCAAGCAAATGACTTCACCAAGGCAAAAGGGAACTAAGTTGTAAATGTTTACAAAGAATTGCGAACCAATCTTTTTTTTTTTTTAGCTTAAATGGTAAGCTCCGTTTAAAATAAATGTGCATTCACCACCAGGCTTATTATTGCGGTTTACATTCCAAACTTGCAAACAATCTACAGCCATTTCAGAGTGCTAAGAAAAACACTGCAAGAAATTGAATGCTACAGTAGGCTACTGTAGTTATCAGAATTTGTATGGATTTGTACCATATAGTACGGATACTAACTACTCAGTAACACGAGACCCCCAGCCACTGTGTGGAGTAGAATTGGAAACATGTAAAATTATACATTTTTCTGTTCACCTTATTCTTCAAACGGGTCACAGCGTGTACAATTTATCGTTGTTATAACAAATCCGATGGTGACAAGAGTAGGCAGTTGTGTTTTTATAAAATCCCAGTGGTGAGAATGAGTGAGGGAGAGGATACAGGAGTTTATGCCAAGCCAGGAGGAACTTATTATGGCTAGCCAGAATAAACCAACAGGATAACTCCTCCAATTCCTCCCACCTCCACCTCCTCCCACTTTCAATCATCCCAATGTTCTTTATCAAACAGCCAGTAATGAACAATCAAAAGCCAGTGTTAAAAATCTTTTTTTTGATTGGTCTTATGTAATATTCTAATATTTTGAGACACTGGATTTTTGTTTTTCATGAGCTGTAAGCCATAATCATCAAGATTAAAACAAACAAAAAAAAAAGGCTTGAAATATTTCACTTTATGTGTAATGAATCTAGAATATATGAAACTTTTTGAATTCAGTTAGGGAAAAAATAAACTTTTCCACGATATTCTTTTTTCAGATGCACCTGTATATATCAATGTTTTGTTTGTTTGTTTTTTTTGTACAGGTATCGTGATCGGCACTCGGTATCGGCCGATACACAAATTCAGGTATCCGAATTGGTATCGGGAAGGAAAGAATGGTATCATTTCCACTGAGGACGGTGACCAGTGAGCGGGCTGAAATGAAGGGACGGAAGCCGCTGTGCATCAGAGTGGGTGGCAGGCAAACCCACTATGACTTCTGTCCTTTCTCAAGGCCGTGAGAGGCAAGCTGCCGGGCGACCCCCTCAGCAGAACCAGAGCGTGGCCCTCAAACAAAGCCTTTCTCAAGGCCATGAATAGCAGAGCCTTTTTCAAGGCCGTAAAGACCAAGGCCTTTCTCGGCCCCTCATTGCCGGTACCCCGACCGCCACCATTGAGCACACCTGCTGCTGGAAGCGATCGGAGTACAGCACCACCACTGGCCACCCCCTCGTCTGAGACTGCAAGCGCTGCGGGACCTGTGGCAGCGTAGCCTCTAGGCCTCGACGCAGACCAGTGGCAACAGCTCCGTGCCCTCCTTAACGAGTTTGTCATTATCTACACGGCCAGAGATGAGAACTGCACATGGACCAATCCACCTGCACCCCCATCGGCTAGCACTGGCCAAGCAGCAGGCGGCATCATTGCGCCATCCACAGTGATGTGTCAGATTGATATGTCTTCAATACATGAGAATCAAATATTTAAGCTTAGCTTTATACTTGGCCAAACTAGTAAACTAGCCCAACTGCATTAGTATTTGCTTGTCAGCTGAACTGCAGCAGTTAGATAGGCTATCTATCACTTAGAAATAATATATTCATCATATTCTTACAGACCTTATATACAAGAGACTGGAGACGGGGCTTCATAGGCTTTATATTGTAAAAAAAAAAAAAAAAAGAAATTCTGCATTTTCCCAAAGCTTCTGGACCAAAACAATCAACATTTTATAACTACACATAATCAAAGTTATCACTGAAAATGTGACCGGTGGTTGTTAAATCAGCTTGAGTTTTTAAATTGAAGTCAATGGGCAAAAACCTATTTTGAGTTCAGCAGTCATAGCTGTGGGTGCTTCACTGCCTAACCCCTCTCACCCTCTCCAGTTCTATTGATGTTCTATGGTCATCCTCCAGCATACCAGATCAGTGAAGGTCACATGATTTGTGGTGCGTATTAAGAATGATCCATACACTGGCACTCTTTAGAAAAACATGCAGCAATACAACTGGCATGGCATGTTAATTCCCCTTTATTTCAGAACTGTCTACTCCTTAATAAAATTTTAACTTTTCAACAAAAACACTTTACAGAGTAACAGAAGGAAAGAGAAAGGGGAAATGCCAGCCCTGGGCCCCCAGGTGGCACGTGGTACTGAGGAAGTAACTGCCTTACGGCCTTGACTGTAGTTGATATTGATGCATTCTAGACTTTAAAACCCTACTGAGATTTACCTACAGTAGTTGTAGGTAAATCCTCTTGTACTTGCAAGCTTATGAGCTCCTTGGGACACTCATACCTCATGTACTTAAAACAAAAAACTAAAATTTGGGGGGGGGAGATGGGAGATGGTGAGGGCACACACTGGGTTTTTTCGGTTTTGTGACTGACAAAAATGGCAAAAATGCAGGATAAAATACATAAATCATTAAATCACACCAAGCCTGGGTTTAGGCTTCAGAAAATCCTATATTAAATTAATACTGCGTTCAACACTTTTCTATGAATGTAAACCCTGTTATATTTGATATACACATAACTCACAATCACATTACCACCAGTAATACATTTTGTGTGCAATGCCCTAAAAGGCAGCCCGGCATGTTCTAAAATGCTGAGAATTTTATTTGGCTTCACAAATAACTTTTAGTACATGATGGTGGCCGGTTTAGCTTTCATTCACTCATGCAGACCATGGTTAATTTGTTTAAGAAAGTTACTCCAGTTTGAGTTTACCCACCCCCCTTCCTTTTTGTTTTGCACCCCTCCCCAGGGTTTGTGTTTAAATATACACTCAGTGAGCAATTTTGACCTGTACACAAGCTTGTTAATGCAAATATTTAATCAGCTAAACATGTCAGCAACTAAATGCATAAAATGCATGCAGACATGGTCAAGAGGCTCAGCTGCTGTTCAGACCAAATGTCAGAGTGGGGAAGAAATGTGATGGAAGTGACTTTGGAATGATTGTTGGTGTCAGATAGGTGGTTTGAGTAACTGCTGATCTCCTGGGGGTTTTCTCTGGAGTTTGCAGAGAATGGTGCAAAAAAACAAAAAACATCCAGTAAGCAGCAGTTCGGCGGGCAAAAACACGCTGTTAATGAGAGAGGTCAGAGGAGAATGGCCAGACTGGTTGAAGCTGACAGGAAGGTGACAATAACGCAAATAACCACACGTTACAATTGCGGTATGGAGAAGTCTCTGAATGCACAGCACAAACCTCTAAGTGGATAGGATACAGCAGCAGAAGACCAATAAGTAAAAAAAATGGGTCCACTAAAAGTGCTCATTAAGTGTATATATTTTTTCCATTCTGACAGAATGACAAGGCAAGAACTCCCTGCAGGGGAATGCAAGAGAGCCCTGAGGAACACCCCAGGGTTACATATTTTAAAAATATGTACAGTGCTTCCCAAAAGTATTCCATAATCTTTTCTACCTTAAACTTAGATCAAACAATGCTGGTTTGACTGCCATTTTCTGGACTCTGGATTTTTCATATCAAACAACAATTTAAGCAATGAAGACAATGTAACCTATTTTCCTACAGGCCAGATGCCACAGTAAAGACAATGAAAGTATTAATTATCTGAGCATTGAAATTCACTCTTCATGGCATGCAGAGATAATTCTGAAATACTTAGGTAATATTGCCCATCTATAGCATACTCCAAAAAAAGTGGGGGAGGGGGTGCTTTGGAATAGTCAGTTTGTTACATGGTGTTTGGGGGAGAGAAGAGTGAGACAGGGATCCTGGTAATAGTCACACTTAGAAAACTGTACAGTTTTATTTTGGACATAAATCACATTATTTCTGCAGGTAAAGTCTGGACTGAGCTGTGGTTCTTTTAGGACAGCACTCCTTTCGCCCTCCAGTCTCTGGACAGCAGCTGCAGCAGCTCGTCTTCATCGTCCTCACTACTCTCCCCTTCCTGCTGCTCAGAATCCTCCGTCCTCTTCTGCAGGAGGTCCTTCACCACATCCCGCTTCTCCCTCAAAACTTCCACCCTCCGGTAACATTCGCTATGAATACAGGAAGTCATTGTCAAAATTCCTACACTTCCCTTTAATTCTTTCAGTCCCAAGGCCAATGTGAAGTGGTTCCACCCAAATTCCAAGGGGCTTTGGTTGAGAAAGTTGAACAAATTGAGTAGGGTTTCAAAGGTACAATAGGTCATTTCAGACTTCTAAAGGTCAAGAGGAATTGCAGCAACAAACAGGCTTAAACCACAACGCTGTTTATCCCACCCCTTTTCTGTGAACGCGCTGACATTGAATCGCTGTGGCAATTAGAACCAATTTTCAACCAATGAGCTTTAATTATTGTACAGCTGAAAAATATTTTAATAAAAAAGCGTCAACTGCATATTTTGAAACCCAAATTTAAGGACTATAAACACAGGCAGACTGTCAACATGTCAGTGAGCCGTTTTCAATGACGGGATTTACAATGGTCTTGTAACAATCTATTGTACCTTTAAGAGGTGCTCAAAACAATAGTATAGCAGGGACGGGGTGACTCAAGCTCGTTAAAAAGTTGTCTCCAAGCGCCTGGCCTTGCGGCAACCAATCAGATTTGAATTCCGATGTAAACATGGTCCCATCTTTAAAATTTTAGTTCCCCATTCATTAGTTTCATTGTCACGGAAGACGTTAATACAATAGCCTGAATTGCTACCTGCAAGTTTCACACTTAACTGTGAGCTTGTTCTGATCAATACGAACAGCAACGTCACCGTTATCCCAATACGCTTGTGCAGAGAGCAGGCCAGGGGGTGTCCAGACAGGAGTTGCAGAAGTCGCTTCAGCAATGTGTCCCTACCGAGTGTATTCCTCCCATATCCCAGAGCGACACAAAGCCAAATATGGGCCAGTTCTGGGGGGCTCCTGGCCAGTGAGCAATGGCACAGGTTGGAATCGATCCCAGACCGAGGTGCACACTGAGTGAGCAGCCCTAATTCAACTATTTTTTTGGAAAGGTTGAAAGCAGATGCTTTCAAAATGCATTATAATTTTGAGACCGTTTCAGAAAATGTTATGCGATAGCATGCTATGGCATTCAAACACATTCCTATACATGCAATGGGAAAAATATTTGATTCTGCCTGAAAACAAAAACATGGTGTTTAGGTGTATTCTGGATTACTCACATCTGTTCATCAATTTCATCAATCTGCCGCTCCAGACGCCCTTCTTCATCATCCACGGCAACAATGGCTTCAGATGCCTGCGGTGAAGCAAAAAAAAAAAAAAAAAAAAATGGATATGTCAAGGTGATGCATGTAAGGATTAAACCACAAGTTGCACTCATCATATGGATTTATGGGGTTGTAAGGGGCATGCCTGAAGTTGAAACATATAACAATTAATAATACTGCCAGAACATTAATTGGCAGATAAAACCATGGGCTTGAATTGTTCAACACAATCATCATAAGGCACATGCCTAAATGTGGGCCATGTATTGTCAATTAGATTTGCAGATGTAATTTCCGCTAATACAGGGATTGCCAAACTGTGGGACTGATTTGAGGATGGGGTTGTCTGTTTTTATATGTTTTTTTTGGGGGGGGGGTTTAACAGTAGGCCTAATGCATTCTGCTGTAACAGGCACCTCCTGTGCGCTTGTGAAGATGATAGTTTTTACCTTCAATAGTTACCGAAATCTAAATAATTTTGACAAAATGGAAACATTTTTTGGGACTGTATAGGCCAGGCCTACTTTGGCTTCAGGTACAGATCTGGATTCTGATAGCAGAAAAGTGACAAAGGAATGAATATAATGAAATGCATATTGAACATGGGTTTACCAGTATATTTGAAAGTTAGGAAGAAAAGTGAAAATCCTGATAATACTTTCACTGCATAGCACTGTAAGGCATAAGTAAACAAATTACAACAGCACCCTGAGACAATGCACAAGCAATTTGCAGGGAAACCAACTGCCTTTTCCAGCAAAACCTGTATCTCCAAGAGAGCCCTGAAAACCCCATAGGAGGTGAGCTACCAGAGCAAGATTCTGTTTTGAAATGTATTATCGCTCCACTGTGGATGTTGACAGAAATCAGATGAGCAATATCCAGCAACCCTCCATATTTAAAAAATCTTGGTAGTGGCAAGCTCATGTGTCTCATTAAAACAGACTAATGTACCATTATTCTGTGATTTACAGTTAATTATGAAACTTTCAACAGAGGTGTCTGTACATACGTGCACGCATGCTGGGAGTTTGGGTTGCGTAATTTGTGAACATTAATTTATGGTTGCATGTTAAAAACATTTGGGAACCCCTGCTCTAGAATGTATTGCTATTCATCTCTTAATTACATGTCCTCTCAGTTCAGTGAGGTTCTACTGTACTATATGCACACACACACACACACACAAGACTTTCCACTTCCATCAACTAAGCATGAGTAAACAGACTCGTGGCACACTGGTGTCAAATTCCCACTGCATTTCATCAGGGAACTATTTCCCAATTCACCTTTGGCAATAGGAAACTTTAAAGGGCCAGCTCATACTGGTCTGCAGATAAGAACAGGAGCAGGAACTGGGGGATTGGCCATCTGAGGTGCAAATGTGTGAAAATGTGTGTGTGTGTGTGTGTGTGTGTGTGTGTGTGTGTGTCTCAATGGGGGTGGTGTAAATTTGCAAAACACCATTGATTGTTACTTTAGTTTTTGAGTTGGAAGTTGCCATCCAAGTCCAGCACCTTGGTTCGGCATTATGCCATTCATGGTCTTTTAGAATATTTGCCTGTATTCTGGTTTTTGAGCATTGAGTTTGGATATTTTGTGAGGAAATAAGCTGTGGTTTGGTATCTACTTTAATTGTTTCAAGGTAGATGAACCACGTCTTCACACATATCGATTTTAACTTAATACAATTTTTAATTTTAACCAGGATGTAAGTTGTACATTTTGATCAATTGTGATACCAACAGGTTGCTCTGCCGATCAAATAATTGATATTTTTAAATCAAATCTATATAACATGTTGGTTAAGCAAGGTGTTTTAACTGTTGACACACTTGTTTTCAGAGTGCCGGACATTTAAACATAATTTATGAATTATGCAGTTTTAAACGCCTTTTACTTAATCCACATTTCCCCAAAAAGACATACATGCACTGGTAAGTCTTTGTGCTGAGGCTGTACTGGGCCCAACATAGTGGCCAATCACTGTATTACATGACTTTACAAGTGTTTTTATTTTTGGTTCCCTACCTTGCTTTCCAAATTGGTTTTCAAAGTGAGGAAGTTTGGCTTACGCTGTTAACCTGACGAAGCTCCTTCTGAAACTCATCCCATTCCTTGTCCATCTGGTCCTTTGGTGCATCAACCTTTCGCACCTTTAAAGAAAAGGGAGAACAACGTGGACAGAATATTACAAACTTGCAAGCTAGTGTTTAAAATAAAGCTTTTTTCAAAGTGTTTAAAATTTAGAACAAACATTTTCAATTATTTAAAGTGACAGTACGGATAAATCTGTGAATGGCTTCAGATTAAACTGCACAGTATGACGTTATTATGATATGCATTAAGAATCAACAAGAGTAGAGAAATCAGTTATACTGCAATATCTACCTGTATCAACAATTTCCATCTATTCCAATGTAGGGATTACATGAGTGGAGTTTATTACCAGACTCTGAGCTACTGGGTCCAGTTATGACATCAGGAAGGGCCTGAATCAGTCTCATTGCATAGTTTCATCAGATTTGTATTTTACTTTTTATTTTTGCAAAGAAAAATCACCTTGAATGAAAATGAAAGTAAACATGCACTGAAGACTTCTTCTGAGCTCAGTTTAACAAAATAATTA
This sequence comes from Conger conger, assembly GCF_963514075.1. Lineage (NCBI taxonomy): Eukaryota > Metazoa > Chordata > Actinopteri > Anguilliformes > Congridae > Conger > Conger conger. The sequence goes on from NC_083760.1 coordinate 45,974,211, forward strand.
CTTACTAAATATTATAATTAAATATCATTTGTAATAGCCATATCCTGATAACTGCATTTATTTACTTAATGGCCCAGGTCTGGTACAGTTCATCTTTGAACTTTTGCAGTTATATAAGGAACCAAGAAGGATTAACACAGGTAGTTCTGTAGCAGGCTAGCTATGCCCACTACTGCAAACTCCAGATTAGCTAACACTAGCTATACCATGCAGCTTTTTTACAAGCACACAAATAAATTAATTTTGGGAGTGACAGGTCAGAGGACACTACCTAAACCAAAGTGATCAAATCAATTTTTAAATTTGTTTAAGATCGATAGCATATATTGTTTCTCCAGAAGCAAATACAAAAATCTGATTCGATTTGGGGATATGCTAAACACAGATGGTAGCTATAAAGCTACAGTGGGCTCCATAATTATTGGCACCCCTGACTGGCAATACTTAAAAAAAACAAAAACTATATGATTACAGAAATGAACTCAAAATGCTGAACATATTGGCACCCCTGGTTTAGTATTTGGTGCATCCACTTCTGGCAAGGATAACAGAAGTGGATTTTCCTGTAATGCGTGAAAAGGTTAAGGAACACATTTTAGGGATTTTGGACTATTCCTCTATGCAGATCCTTGCAAGATCATTCACATTCTTGGGTTTGCACTTATCACTGCCCTCTTCAGTTCAGCCTGTAGGTTTGACTGGATTGAGGTCTGGCACCCAAGATGGCCATTGCAGAAATTTAGTTTTTTCACTGAACCATTTCTGTGTGGATTGTGAGGTATGCTTTGGGTCCACCTACACCCAAGTCTCAAGCCTTGTGTGTGGGGCAAACAGATTGTCAGCAAAAATTGCCTGATACTTGGCGGAATCCATTATAACATTGATTTTAAGGCCCGGACACACCAAACCGACGGTCGGCCGCGGAGCGCCGACAAAGATCGCCTTGCGTCGATACGCGTCGTTAATGATGGCTGTACCGAACACACCGCAACGACGGTCCGCCGACGGCCGAGTTGCACGTACGTTCTGCGCCTGCGTGAGAGGTAATGTCTCTCCACACCAGCAGGTGGCGGTAGTCTGTATTTCTCTTTCAAAAAATGGAAACCGGAAGACCGGGGAATGCGTTTGCATTGCGTTGGACCTAGAAGCAGCCATTGTCTCGCTCACAACAAACAGTTTGCAGCAATTTCCTTGTTCTCTCGCTATTTAGTAATACTAATCGAAAATTATGTCTGGTAGTGATAGTAACTTTGGAATGGCTTGCTTTCGTCACTTCCGTTTCTCTTCTCGTGCACTGATTCGCTAGCTGGACAGCCAATCAGAGCTCTCTCTCATCGACGGCTCCGGGGGCTCGGAGCCCTCCAAAACGAGACTCGGCCGACAGGGCACCACCGACGTCCGACCGTCGGTTTGGTGTGTCCGGGCCTTTAACTAGTGCCCTAGCCCCAAAACATCACTGACCCTCCACCAAATTTCACTGTGGGTATGACGCACATCGTATCCCCTTTCCTAATATGTTTCAATGCCAAACATGCTGATGCTGCATCTGGCTGAAACGTTCAATCTGGCCTCATTTGACCACACCACCTGTTCAGTTACACTTTAAATGACCAAATGAGACAAAAATGGAACATTATGGTCATATACAGCATGACTTCATGCTGTTATCCTTGCCAGAGGTGGATGTACCAAGTACTAAACTAGGGGTGCCAATAATTTAAAAAAACCTTGATTTTGGTTAAATCTATTTTATGTTAAATGTCTGATTTTGGTTGGTTCCATTGAAAAGTCCAGGCTTTTTCCACATGGTTAGCATTTTAACCTCAGTAATCATATATATATATATATATATATATATATATATATATATTTTTTTTTTTTTTTTGATTTCACCAAAATCAGAACGTACCTTTGCATCTGTGACTGGATCATCAAAAAAACCTTCCGGTAAAGCTTCTGCTGTGTTGTCTTTCCTGCGGCAAAGTGTGAAGAAGACTTTTCACAACCCGCTTTCACACGCAGCATGACAGTCACTAGCAACAATAAGCCATTAAGTTACAAAGGTTAGCTAGTAATGTGGTTTAATTTAAAGGTTTTGTCAGATAACAACCAAGCTTTAAATCCAAACTGTATTAAGATTACATTTGCCTGGCCATCGATGATTATTCTCTTCTGAATAAGATAAGATAATAAGATAAGATAAGATATACTTTATTGAACCCTGTGGGTTCATTTGTCCTCTGCATTTGACCCATCCTAGTTACTTAGGAGCAGTGGGCAGCCACAGTGCAGCGCCCGGGGAGCAATGTGGGGTTAAGGGCCTTGCTCAAGGGCCCAACGGCTGTGCGGATCATTTTATTGTGGCTCGACCGGGATTCGAACCACTGACGTTGTGGCTCCCAGTCATGTACCTTAACCACTACGCTACAAGCCGCCCCAATCATCACTCAAATTGTGTTTCTCAAGCCACAAGATAAAAATGTATACTTACTTTTAAAAAATGTTTAAACGGACAAATATAGCATTTAATTCTCATTATGAATAGAACAATTCAATTTCTATGGAATAATAAGCATGTGCAAAGAAATTAAATACATTTACAATTCATATGAAATTGGGAGTCTGAGGCTAAAAAATGTGTACGGCCTGTAGCGTAGTGGTTAAGGTACATGACTGGGACCCGCAAGGTCGGTGGTCTGCACAGCCGTTGGGCCCTTGAGCAAAGTCCTTAACCCAGCATTGCTCCAAGGGAGGATTATCTGCTTAGTCTAATCAACTGTACTTCGCTCTGGATAAGAGCGTCTGCCAAATGCCATTCATGTAATGTAATGTAAATGTTAGGGCACTGAAGGTTTAATTCATGACCGCTTGGGTAAAGAAATATACAGATTTCTAGACAAATTCGATCTCGGCCAGATATTTAAGGAAGAAAACCCAACAACTGAGCAGTATCTTTTCCCTGAATGAACAACAAGTAGAATCCCAATTTCCTTTTTCAAAGGGCTAGAGACCTCCCATTCTATTCTCCCACACTCCTGAGGAAATATACTACAACAACTGATGTGATGTGACAAACACTGAAATGAATGGAAAATCAGTTAATTCCCCCCCCCCCCCCCCTTCTTCTTGATTTCCTCTATTATTTATCACAATGAATGGTTTCAGAATGAAATATTAGATAAAGGGAAACTGAGTAGACACAAAACATTTTTAATAATTTCATTTAATTAATGTTAATATCAGCCATGTGAAAAAGTAATTCCACCCATTTTTTCTCAATCAAAATTACATTTTCACAACGGTGATATGAGTTTGATTGAACTTTTCATAAATAAATAAACATGTGCTTTGTGTTTACTACTTCGTTTTAGACAACATTTTTCATATTCATATATTTTCATTTTACAAATTCATTTTCATGGCACTGTATGTTAAATCACTTTACCATCCTCACTTAAAAAATACTCTAGAAAGTAAAGCATTCCTAGACTATCTACACAGAGCCTCACCTCACCACAGGCTTCTCTGGCTCATCACCGGCCTTGAGAACAGATCCCGAGTGCGAAATGGAACGTCCAGAGGCGAGGCCACTGTCAAAGAAGTCTGTGAAACAACATTAGAGGGAAGTATTATTCAGTTTACCTTTGGGGTAGCATGTAGCCTAGTGGCGAAGGTGCATGACTGGGACCCGCAAGATGGTGATTCAAGCCCCGGTGTAGCCTCGATAAGATTTGTGCCGCTGTTAGGCCCCTGAGCAGGGCCCCTTGTCCCTTGCTTAGTCTAATCAACTGTATGTAAGTTTGGATAAAAGCATCAGCTAAATAACTAATGCCAATAATGTAATGTAATAGACTTAAAGGGACCAGTCCCAACTTTTTCCTTACCTATAGTTAAGACGATGAGACCGATGCCAAATTCATGCCTGTGTGTCCAGTACAAAAATATGAATCAATATCTACAGGCTGAATGCTAACTGTGCTACCTCTATATGGCTGCAGACAGAAGCAATGTTTTGCCAATTAGTCAAGGAAATTCATCAATCTCCGAAAACTTAAACTTTTTAAAGTTATTTACACTTGCATCTCGAGTGTTTAAAACAAGTAACACGTCTAACAGTTGGACTATCCCTTTAAGAGTATTTTACCAATTAAATTTTACCATTATTATCAAATAAATTTCACTTGCATTTCTAGTTTCTTAGTTGACAAACTGTTTCTTTGTGCAACACCCATCAGTGTAGAAAGCGGATTCAGCTTTGTGCAGACAATTGCATGTGGCAAGCAACACAATTGTATACTAAAAACAGTTATAGTATAAATATGACCGATGAATGGAGACACACAACTGCATTGCCAAGAAACAGCTTGCACTTAACAGCTTCAATAACTTTAATGATTTTATAGTTTTCTTTTTTTCAAGTTTTACCTGCTGGCAGTCCAGCGACTGTTGGAGAGGGCAACTCTGAACTCTTTTGAACTGCAGAGCTCCTAGCTGCTTTGTTAATTTGGCCCTTCACATCTTCATCTGTGTCCATATCATCATCTTCATTGTTTTCATCACTGTCGTCATCATCTTCATCATAGTTTCCAAGCAGAATAAGGCCAGATCGGGAGGAGCCAGCAGTCTTCTGTCCATCAACAGGAACACTGGAACACACAGTCAAACAAGGCATTACACTGTTTCCCTACACAGCAGTAATTCTTATCCATGTTCTCCAGGGATATATTTTTTCTTGTTTTTTTCACATATACTAATTGAAAAACATATTTATAGATTCCCATTTTATTGAGAATTTGTTTTCACTCAATCACTTAGGACATTAGTTACTCACCCCAGGGAACAGGAATCCACATCTGTGTCTGCTTTAAGAAAAGAAAGGCAAAGTGATGAGGGGTTAGTCCATGGCGTATTGGATTTAATATTAACTGTGGTTTATATGGCCCACAGCATGACAAACTCAAGGCCCACAAAAGGTGACAAAACTAGTGTACAATCCAAATCTTTCTGACAATCAATTTATTCACTGTTCCAATTTATTCCCCCGGTCCATTAACACGATCCATCTAATCTAACTGGATTAGACATTGTTTTGATGAATTTGAACACACTACCTTTCAAGAGTTACATACCTTTATATATATTGACATGCTGCCACAATTGTCTGAGTTCATGAGATTATTTAATTTAAGCAATATGTTACAGTAATTATTCAAAATGGTGGGAAAACCAATGGTGGACTTTTTGGAACACAGTGGCATTTGCGCTCCTTGAGAGGGAGGAACCTATAGCCCAAAGTGGTGGAAAAACAAAAAGGAAATATAGCTGCAAGCAGCAATGAACGGGCCCAAGCACCATGGGCGCAACCGCCTTGGTGGCATAGTTGTGCCAATGACATGTTTAACAATATGTACACACTTTGGAAATAATCACCTTCCTTGGCAACGTATAGTGTGCACAGGAATTCCCCTTTGATCAATGAAGATGTTGGTGCTGCTATTGGAATGCGTCAATGATATAAGACTCACTTCCTGTTGCCAGATGGTGGTGCTATAATATTGAGCCGTCTATAGTTTTTGAATGTGATTACACTCCAATAATAAACCTATTTCAAAATTTTCAGCCACATCGGAAGATGTTGAGTGAAATGAAGGTCAATTCAATGTTATAGTTTCCAGATGGTGGCCCTATACCATTGAGTCGTTTTTGCAATATGGATTTAATTACACTCCAACAATAAACATAATTCTAAATTTTCGGCCACATCGGAAGATGTCGAGTAAAATTAAGGCCACTTCCTGTTGCCAGATGGTGGCGCTATAACATTGAGTCATTTTTGGGATATGGATGTGATTACACTCCCACAACGAACATATCTGTGTAATATCAACCAGATCAGACCATCTAGAATGAAATTACGACCACTTCCTGTTGCCGCGGCGAGACCTCAATTTGTACGCCTCGCCATAGCCGTACCGTTTGACATATCAGAAATATCCTTTCAATTTAGCATCAGGATTATCCTGAGACCATTCTCACCACATTTGGTGTGAATGTGATGAACCCCCTAGGAAAAGTGTTTCAAAGTTTGGTACGTGAAACACACAAAATCCAAAATGGCTAACTTCCTGTTCGGAAAAGTTATGGGATGCAAATGAGAAATGTGTGTGTCTTGAGGAGACCCACATGTCTCCCAGATTTGGTGCAGTTACGTGAAAGTATATGTCCACAATATAAGAAAATAACTATAGGGGGCGCTGTGTAGCCACGCCCAGATGGATGTGTATATGGATGAGATTTCACTCCAACAGGGAACACGTTTCTAAAATATCAGCGAGATCAGGCGATGTGGAACGAAATGTCACCCCCTTCCTGTTTTTGCGCGTAAGATGTGTATTTTACGCCTCCCCATTTCCATCCCGTTTGAGATATCAAAATGCCATTCATAATTTAGTGTCAGGACTATCCTAAGATCATGCTGACAACATTTGGTGTGAATGTGATGAATGCCCTAGCAGGAACGCATACAAATATGGTAAAGACCTCACTTCCTGTTGCCAGATGGTGGCGCTATAACATTGAGCCATTCTTGGCATATGGATGTGATTAGACTCCAACACTGAACATATTTGTAAAATATCAGCCAGATCAGACTATGTAAACCACAAAATTATGGCCACTTCCTGTCGGCGCGGCGTGACATAAAAATTGTACGCCTAGCCATGACCATACAGTTTGAGATACCAAACATATCCTGGCAATTTAGAATCATGACTATCTTGAGACCATTCTTACCACATTTGGTGTGAATGCGATGAACCGCCTAGGAGGAGTACTTAAAAGTGTAGTACATGTGAAAACGCACAAAATTCAAAATGGCTGACTTCCTGTTCACATATTTGCATCAATGCGAATGAGAAATGTGTTTGAATTGAGGAGCCACACATGCATACCAAATTAGGTTCATGTAGCTCAAAGTGCCTGCCCACAATAGACAGCAATGCGATGGGGGGGGGGGGGGGGGGGGGGTCAGCGCAATAGGGGGCGCTGTGGAGTCCCTCGGCCACACCCAGGTCTGAGCATCTGATAGATCCTGACGGCCACCACTACTGATGTGTGTGCAAAATTTCAAGAGTTTTTTGCCATGGCAATAATAATAATCCTTCCAATAACAATAGGGTCCTTCGCACCCTACGGTGCTTGGGCCCTAACAATGAAATGACTATGCATCTATAATGCCTGGGCCCCTAATAAAATGCATACAGTAACAATATGGCGCCCAGCATGCAAAGTGCATCCTTAGCAGGAATTAAATGTAAAACACAAAATTACACTTATCTGTTAATGTAATGGAAAGAAACAGACTCACAAACGCACCCTGGTGCTTCACGTAATTACAAATCCTGTTACCTTTTATTTTTTTCAGGTGTGTTTTTTCAGAATCTGATGTTTTTCTTTTGAGCAGTGGTCCTTTGGAAGTCTGTTGTGGGATTTGTTTAGCTCCTTTCAGTTCAGTAATTTTCTGGAAGAAATATAATCAAACATCAAAAAAGCTTAGTACAAGGTTGTTACACTGTTAAATGAACCCTGTAATCTGAGGGCATTCATGGTTTAATTTATTGTATCAGCTGAAGGATGCTGCGTACATTGAACCCTTGAACTTTATATTTCAACTAAGCAACGTGAATCCCACAATGCGCTCTAAACACATTGGGTCTCATTCATGAAACGTGCAGAACGAATTTGTGTGTAAAATGTGAGTAGAGGGAAATTTACGGGTTTTTGGCATTCATCAATATTTTAGTAGCTCCGATCTTTTCGTAGCTACTAACAAAATCTACACCTGCTGCTGACCACGCGTAGTGCTTGTGTAAATTCAAGAATGCACATAAATAATGCTTGTCACTATTGGAAATTTTACTTCATATTGCGCTCTGTTATGTAAACAATACGCAGATGCCTTTGAAACACGTGATATGAACATGACAAACAATTAAAAATATAACACATTTAGTTAAATTAGTTGGCAATTAGCAGGTTTAAGATCCAGATTAGGTTCATGATTGTGACTTATCTATGTAAATCGACTCAATAGATTACACATTATTTCTACATGTTGAATGATAATAAAAAACAATAAATATATATATATATAAGAATATAGGCCAATAATAGGCTAAAATCACAAAAAGGATGTAAACAATTACCATATCTGGGTCACTCAGGTGGTGGAATTCTAATTAAACTTCCCACAATATAAAAGGCCTTCAGTCTTAGTTAATGGTAACAATGGCTGACCTTGCGCTCTTGCATGATTTGGCGCAATTAAGACACTGGAGAGAGAGGTATTTCAGGGATCGGGCAGATATGTTGGCTGAGAGTGATGAATGGTTGATTAGTCGTTTCCGACTACCAAGACCAATTCTGTTGCATTTATGCAACATTTTGGAGCCTAATCTGACCAAGGCCAACAAGACGCAGCCATGCCATCCCTGCACATCCTCCCTGCTGTGCTCAATGGTATTTTAAAACTAGTGCCAGAGTACATCAAATTTCCCTATGATGCACAACGGCAGGTAGAAGTGATGCAGGGATTCAGTGCAATTGCAAACATGCCAGGTGTCATCGGTGCCATAGACTGCACACACGTATGCATCAAGGTTCTATCTGGTGATGCATTTGCTTACATAAACTGGAAAAACTTTCATTCCGTTAATGTGCAACTGATCTGTGATGCAAAGTGTGTGCTGTTAAACGTTGTTTGTGGCCTGGTGGGACGCATGATGCATTTATCCTGCGTAATAGCGCAGTTGGCATGCGTTTGGAGGATGGAGCTGTGAGGAACGGCTGGCTCATTGGTAAGAATATAGCCTGCCAATACAATGGCACACGCCAGCTAGAAATATGAGACGTTTGTTTTTTTTCATTTTATGTGTGGCTCTTTTTTCATTTGAAAGAAATACAAAATAAAATACAAAACTGCAGTGGGCTATATGTTATCCATATCCTTTCTTGAAATGAATGTTAAATAGCTCTACATTCCGACACTGATATCCATTACGCACCATATAACATTACTGGTTTCCCGTTTCCACTTCATTCAATCCGAAGAGAAACCCCCACAAATGTTCTCTTTGTTTGGTGGGATTGTACGACCTAGGTTAAACTATACTAACCACTAAGCTATCAGTGATGGTTTTCAGAATGTATTATGATACAACAATTATCACCTTACCATCTCGGTTTGATGTTTTCTCCAGTGGAGGCATGTCGGTGTCTCCGTCAGGTATAATTCCTGACAGAGAGGTCTCCCCAATAATGCCAGTGATGCGCTCGTCAGCAGGTGATATTTGTGGCTGTGAGCTTCCTCCTCCTGTGGCTGATGCATATTTTTTGTGTGCGCTTATACGTTTCTTTGCCTCCAGTTTCATGTCAAACCATTTACGTTTCACCTCGGATATGGTTCTATTGTCTATAGAGGCAACATTAACAGAATCTGTCACCTCCTTCCAGGCCTTCGCTTTGCCTGTCCCTGTCACAACACCACTACTGATAGAAGAAAAGAAAATATTTTTTCTTGACTCCACTTCACCCAAAATGATTTCGATCTCCGCTTCGGAAAAGTTTTTTTTCTTTCTCTCTTGCGCCATGATGACTGACAGGTCGATTGGATGCGTCTACGTCTCTTATATGGTAATCATTGTCTATTCATGGGCGGGGATTTATGCTAACTGCTGATTACTGGGAGCGCGCTTTCACTTTACGATGGATTGGCATTCATGATCATACACACAAGTTGACGATCAGATCTGAGTTTCCCGCGGCGTTCATGAATCTGGAGTAGGTTTTTAGTAGCGTGGACGTTTATGTGCAAATCTGAACATAGATTTACTAACGTTTCATGAATGAGACCAATTATATGTTTGATTTGATCAAACGGGTTTTGATGCAATTTATGAGTTTACATGTAGAGGGCTTGGTGTGATATCAGTCCCTGCAGCGTCCCATTTCATAAGTTGCCAGACAATAAACTCTACAACTCCGAAACAAAGTTATTTCTTTATCTCCTGAATATAAGAATTCATGAACAATCTGAAATGTTGGCATTCCCCCACTCCAATGATTAAAGTGTTTATTGGTGTGCTGTCTGGGAGCATTTTTGAGTTTAGACTGCTATGCACAGACAAAAACACAATGTGACATATTGAAGTTTAAAGCATAATGTGATTTTCATTTCTGAAAAGTGACAACGATTAATGCTATCATTCCTGTTTGTGATGCAACACAAATCATCATCAATCAAATGGGAGAACTGACCTGTTTGTGCTGCTTTCCGAGGACATGAGCCTGCCATAGTATTTCAGATTTGACATGTACACTGCACAGCACACATGTTAGGTGTCCAAGACTGTTATACGTAGAAAAATTCAGTTCAGGAAAATGCACATAAAAGTACTCCACACAGTAAGACTCACTAACTAACTAAAATTCACCTGAGAACTAAAGTACTCGCCATCTAGCTTAAAGAATGTATACATCACACGCTGGTTTCAAAGAAGTGTCTAATTTGATAGTGCTGTGCTTCTCTCACGCATTGCTTTGCTAACAGTACACACACACCTTGAGATTTCGGTATACGAGTGTTTTATAACCCTAAATGAGACCCCAGGTTTGCGTATTTTGACTGGATTCACTACTAAATGTCTAGTGTTACCAAAACAAAAACACACTAGTTTAATCGGGGCCGCATCTTGAATAAGGTTACAACACAAGCAGTCGTCCTGGAGCAGCTCCAAATAAAACAAGGATATTTTGCAAATGGTGACTCGATGCGTTTCTTCTGGACAGCAGTTTCTCCTTGTTTCGCTCTCATTAACCGTCGTAATTCCTCTTGACTGACCACTTTCTTTCCCTTTGCTTTACCAGTCCTGGAGGTAGCCATCGTGACGGATATACAAAACTTGTGGGGAGTACTACCGGTGTTCTGATAAACTGGGTCCGCTCCTTTTCATACAGCCGGGACACCTCCCAGCACTCCGTGAAGCTGACTTCCGGTTATCATTAATCAAAATAAAAGTGCAGTAAATAAAAACATTTCTGAACTGTAATTTTCTTGTTTTTCGTTTTTAAACGAATACAGTTGAATATGATTGTGATGTAATTGCAGAGAATATAAGATCACACTCATTTCTATAAAACCTGTTTGCCAGCACTTGTTGCTGCATTTCACATGTGGCCAAAACATACACTGTAAGTTCACGACCAGCTTATTATTATACACAATTACTGCAATAATTAAAAATGGTTGCCAAATGAAAGCGGTAAAACTGTAACACAATACAGTCCTTTCTGTGAAATCGTCTTCCCAGCAATGTATGGCCGCCCCACACTGGAAATACAGCAACAATGGCTGGGAACATGATTTCAAGAAAAGACTGAACAATATTAAAGATATAGGTCTATAGATTAAATGTACACCCCCTTTCATTTGGTAACAATTAATAGTTTTAAAGTAATCAGCTATGCAAATGAGCCAGTTGGCAACTGAAAGTATATACAATGTTAATTCTCTAAGAAAGCACAGAAAATCTGGTAACTATGTTCTAATTATTTAACGTTACTCCGCAGCTTTTATTTTGATGAGAAATAACAGGAAGTTTAAACTGGAAGTTCTGTTATTGTTGCTAGCTTGACGGAGCTCCCAGCAAGAAGCAACTGACGAGCCGCGAGGGAGGAGCATATCCATGAACGGAGGGAAAATGTTCGTCGGCAGATGGTGATAGCAACATAAAGAAAAAGCATGGCACATGGCCCTATTTCACATATGTCGCTAACTTGGTTAGCCCGATTAGATTGTTGGTGTTTTGGGATAAAGCCAGGACCGATTATAATCATCATAAGGGGATTTCTCAATTTAGACGGGCTTGTTACTGCCGCGACAGTAACAGTATCTTAACCTGCCAAACCTTAGGTGTCTTGGAGGATTAAATGTATGTAGCCAATATAACCCACCTGGGGGCTATTTCACAAAAGTAGAATTCATAAATCCAGCATAACAGAAAAAGCAAGGCTTGACCTAGTCAGCTGTATACATTTCATGTTGGCCAAGCCAGGTTGAGGAGGTGCAACTAAGTGAAGCCTGATGTAATTCATATAAATGCGTGTTTGATCATAGATTTTCTGATGCTGAAATGGAGAAGACGCATGCAGTGTTTTTACACCCAGTGAAAAATGGACTAATGGAAGCTTACAATGAAGCAAAGTATATAATAGCCTATGTAAAAAATGAAACATGGCAAACCGTAAGAAAAAGCCCGGCAGCCAATAGCGGACTGAATAAATGCGTAAGTAGCCTAGAAATATATACAACGCTGTACACCTTGCTTTAAAAGTGAGCAGTGGAAGTTAATATGTTACTCAGGAAATTTACCATGAAGATTAATTACATCCACTAATCCACAATGCTAGAATATGTATTACAGAACAATCCTGAACCCATTCGTCCCGAATTTTGAATTGGTGTTGAGGCAGCCACACAAAAGACACAAAAGACAAGAAAATAGGCTCTACTGATCCTAAAAGCATTACCTAATTTGGTGAATATTATTTCATTTTTCACCTCTTGAAAACAAATCCAGAAGAAGCAATGTTTGTTATTTTGTTTGTTATAATGTTGTTAGGTTTTTTTCAGCAAAATTTCATAATCTTTCTGTGGTGAAATTTACTAAAGCACCACGTTGCACATCTAGCTAAAATGTAAAAATGGGTTGTTTCAAAGTTGACCAAGTTAGTCTAGTCTGTCACATCTGTGCCCTTTTGGCCATCTGTGTTTTCTGTTTTATGTATAAGTCCCCAGCGTTTTCGCGTTTTGTCAAACCTTTATGCTTTCCGTAGTCTGTCTCCCCATTCGCCTTTTGTGCTTTCTGTAGTCTGTCTCCCCATTCATTCCCTCTCATTCATTTGTTTCACCTGTGTTCCATTTCGTGTCTCCGCCTCCCACTCCTTATATGTACTTCCTTCCTGTTATTTCTGCCATGTCTCTCACCTGTTTCTCGTGGTCTGTCAATTAGTATTGTATTTAAACCTGTCCGTTTCAGTTTCTCGTTGCTAGTTTGTATCTCCCAGTTTTGCCCTTATATTCCTTTACCCTGGTTCTAGCTTTATTCTCTGACCCTGTTTTTCTGTCTCTTTTTTCTGTGCCCTGTATTTAGGATTTTCTGGTTTTTGATATCTCTGCCTGGTTTTGGACTCTGTTTTGGATTTTTGTTTTTGTACCTCTGTCTGTTTAGACTTTCTCCTGGTTTTTGAATCCAATAAATTTTTTTTAATTGAATTTAATAATTCATATTAACCTGTTGATTTTACTTGCTTACATAATGAATAATTTTAGGTTTTGTCATTATTGCATGTACATTGTATTTCAATCAGTAACCTGTACTTGAATCTTCAGAGTTTTTAACAAGGGCACATGCGCACAACGAGTTTGAACCAGAGATGTGGACTCGAATCATTGTGACTTTGTGAGTCGACTCAAGTCACTGTTTTGATAACTTGCAACTTCACTTGACAGAAAATAAATGACTTGAGACTCGATGTTACGACCCGGTACCCACCGATGTTTCAATAAGAGAGTTGATCACAAACTCTTCAGAAAGAAGTAACCAGTACGCAGCGTTATAAAAAAAGAAGAAGATTGTTTATTAATTAAAAAGCTAAATAGAGTCCTATACTAAAAATGTCCTCCTCTAATTAAAAGTCTGTGATACGGAAGTCTCACAGTTTAAGCTGTTCTACAACGGGGTGAAACTTCTCCAATGTCCGGTCTCTCAAAGATCTTCTTAAAGTCACAGATAACTTGATGGTAGCAGAGGTCAAAGGGGCGTAGCTTCCAGCTGCAGGTGAATTGATGTTGTCTCACGCTCTGACAGCGTGCAGCTCCTATATAGTTGCATTCTTCTTGGCATGTGTTGCTCCGCGACGACCGCTGGCATTCTTAGCAATGGCTGCATCTGGTCCTATCTCCAACGTGACGAGATGCTGCATCCTCTTCGTCCAAGTGTGTTGCTCAGCAACGGAATGCATGCTCCCCTCCACCTGTATACTTACTTAATCCTCTTTACCCCGTTGAGGGGCATAGGGCGTCCACCAGAGCTCTCCATCTCACTCTCTTCTGGGCCAGGGCCTTAGCTTCTTGCCAGCTCACTCCGATGTTCTTCAGGTCTTGGAGTGTGGAACGTCTCCAGGTGTTTCTCGGCCTACCGGCTTTCCTCTTCCCCTGCGGGTTGTAGTCCAAGGCCTGTCTGGTGATGTTATTTGGGGCCTTCCTAAGGGTATGCCCTATCCAGTTCCACTTTCTCCTTTTGATGGTGGAAGCTATGCTGTCCTGGTTTGTCATCCTCCACAGCTCTTCATTTGTGGGTTTGATGGGCCACCACAGCTTGAGGATGTAGCACCGGCATTTGTTGACAAACACCTGGATCTTGCTTGTGAGGCCCTCGGTAGTCTTCCACGTTTCAGAGCCTTAGAGCAGGACAGTCTTCACATTGGTATTGAAGATCCGTAGCTTGGTGTTGTTGGAGAGTTGCTTGGACAACCAGATTGGCCTGAGTATCTTGAATGCTACCTGTGCTTTGCTAATGCGTGCCTCTATGTCTCTATCTGCTCCTCCATCCCTGCTGATGTTACTCCCTAGGTAGGTGAAGTGCTCCACGTCCTCTATGGCCTCTCCCCTGAGTGTAATTGGATCATGTGTTTTCGGATTTAACCTCATGGTCTTGGTTTTTCCGGTGTTGATATTGAGTCCAAGCTGGTCACTGTTAGTCTGTAACCTATCTGTCTTCTGTTGCATGTGTATGTGGTTTTCAGAGACTAGTGCCAGGTCGTCTGCGAAATCCAGGTCCTCGAGCTGGATAAACAAGGTCCACTGGATTCCTGTCCATTGCTTTTCAGTTGTTCTTCGCATGATCCAGTCAATGGCAATGAGGAAAATCAAAGGAGAAAGAAGACAACCCTGCCGCACCCCTGTTGTGATGGCAAAGGTGTCTGACAGTTTGCCTTTGCAGATCACCTGGCCATTGAAATCTTGGTACATGTTCTTTATTAGATTGATGATCTTAGAGGGAAGGCCATAGTGACCTAGGAGATTCCAAAGTACTTCCCTATCCAGGCTATCAAAGGCTTTTTCAAAGTCCACAAAGTTTATGTACAGGGAGTTTTGCCACTCAACACACTGCTCGATGATAATTCTCAAAGTAGCAATATGGTCTGTGCATGACTTATCCTTCCTAAAACCTGCTTGCTCTTTTCTCAGCTGTTCGTCTAAGGCTGCTTGTATCCTATCTAGGATAATCCTGCAGAGAACCTTGCTAGGGATGGACAGGAGCATTATGCCTCTCCAGTTGCTGCATTCACTGAGGTTTCCTCTTTTAGGAATGGTGACCATTAAGCCTGTTTTCCACTCTATTGGGATTACCTCTGTATCCCAGATCTTGTTGAGGAGATGGTATAGAACCTGGTGTTGTTTCTGGGGGAGGTCTATTTAGGAGCTCTTGGAAGTGTTCCCTCCAGCGGTCCAGCTGCTGGGCTTCCTGTGTGATGAGTTGTCCCTGTTTATTCTTCACTGGTCGGCTAATGGTTCTGTTCTTCCCCGCTAGTTGTCTTGCGATTCTGTAAAGATCTTTCATGTTCCTCTGTCCGGCTGCTACTTCTGCCTCACATGCTAGGTTGTCCACATATCTCCTCTTGTCCCTTCTCGTCTTCTTCTTCACTACCCTGCTCTTTTGTAAGTATTCTTGCCTCCATTTTTCTTTCTTTGTCATATCTGGTTCCCTATTGCACTTGTTTTTCCTCTATGTCTTGCCAGGTGTCATCTGCAATCCAGTCTTTTCTTTCACCTTTCCTATAGCCCAAAACCTGTTCACAAGTATCAATAAGGGCCTTCTTGCAGCTTCCCCACTGTTCCTCAACATTTCCTGTTTCTGCTAGTGTTTGGAATTGGTTTTTAAGTGTAAGCCCTGCTTCCTGCCTAACCTGATGATCCCTTAGTTTTCTGATGTTAAATCTTCTCTGTGCCCTACTTTCTTCCCTTGTCCTTACAGCTAGTTTGAGTCTAAACTCTCCTATCAGAAGTTGGTGGTCAGAGTCGATGTCTGCTCCCCTCTTTACCCTAACATCTAAGAGTAGTTTTCTCCATTTTCTTGTTACTGCTATGTGGTCGATCTGGTTCTCTGTGTTTAGATCAGGAGAGATCCACGTAGCTTTGTGTGTGGGCTTGTGTGGGAATAAAGTCCCTCCGATGGTTAGTTCATTAAAAGTGCAGAAGTCCGCAAAGAGAGTTCCATTCTCGTTCATTTCTCCGAGACCTTCTGTTCCCATGGTGTTCTTCCAGTGCCCGTTGTCCCTTCCAACCTTGCCATTCATATCTCCCATGACTATCTGGATGTCTCTCCTTGGGGTCTTCTGCACTTGTGCTTGCAGTTGTTGGTAGAACTTCTCCTTTTCTTCAGCTGAGTTTGTCAGTGCATAGCACTGAATGATGGTGATGTTTCGACCCTTGGATAAAAACCTGGTAGTGATTATCCGTTCTGAAACTGGTTCCCAATCAAGGAGGCTTCTTGCTGCATCTTTAGAGAGAATTAGGCCCACACCCTGCATGTGTGGATCCTCTTCGTTCTCCTTCCCCGAATACAGAAACCTCTCTCCTGTGGCTGTGGTGACTTCCCCCAAAGGTGTTCCATCTACACTCGCTAACTCCTATTACACTGACATTATATCTTCTCATCTCCTTTGCTAGTTGTGCTAACTTTCCTGCTTGGATGCTGTTCTCACATTCCAGCATCCTATTCTGGTCTTGGACTTGAACCTGGTCTTGGACTTCCTCCCTTGGGCTTCCATCAGGGTTTGGCCCAAGGAACTCATTCGTCTCCTACTGGTAGGGTGGCATGCTTGATTCGAGTGGGATTTGTTTATTCTGGTTTCGGTTTCTGTAATCATTTTTATGGCTGGGTGGGTGATTGGCCCAAGCAGTCGGTGGAGTTGGTCTGTTAGTCCCCTTCCCACGCTTAAATTCTTCCAGGCAAAGGATTACAGCCCCACGCCACATGGGGCCAGACATTTCCTAGCAATAGGTTGGGTACAAGCCGTCCCGGCACGTCAAGCCCGGCCAACTCCTGCCACTGTATGATGAAGGCACGAATGTCGACACCACCAGCAACACGGGACGGCCTCCACCTGTATAGGGAAACACAAAAACACAGCCGTACCCAGCCCAAAACAGCCAAACAGCAATAGCATTATACATCCCAAAACACTCGACTTGGACTTGGAAGTTAGACTTGTGACTTCACTTGAGACATGATGACTTCAATTACTTGTTTGTGTTCATTTTATGTTTTCAGTTTAAATACTGTATTAAATATAAAATATTAAAATCTTCAACATTACACCCTTCGGCTTCAACTATTTCTGGTTTGCTACATATACACAGTATGATCCAATCAGATCATCATGTTAGTGATGGGAACGTTCATTAATTTTGGTAAGCCGGATCTTTTTCCTTCAAAACATTTGTTTGTTTGGCTCAGTCATCCATTCACTTGTACTTCTGGAAAGTATGCGCATGAGTCTCATATGTTACTCAGTTCATCATTCGTTCGCAGCATTGAACTGTATCAGTTCACAGCATAAACAAGTCACTTGCGTGTGGCTCCCTCAGAATATCATCCAGTCCACTTATGGAATTGATTTATCATTTCACCTTTTCACATTAAGTATATTGTGTAAACCGCAACCAAAGTGTAATTGGGCAAATAATTCTTGCCCCTCTTTTAGACAGCATTAGTTGAGGCTGCCTAGTACCCTGCTAAACTAAAGCTTAGTTTATTAATCTGAGGAAAATAAAACTAACATTTATTTTTGGGAGCTGGTCAATAAATATAACATTTGTTTAATTGTGCTTTCCAGTACGGATGATACTGCACAAAAGCCATCTGCTTAGTAGCCAAGATAATACATCAGTTGATGTATTATTGAACAGCATTAATAAGCGTTTTATCCTCCACAGCTTAATATCAGGTTTCTTAAGAAATTGAATGCTATCCGAGTATTTGTTTCACATGAGTACTCGTAAGGAATATTGGCTTTTTTTTCCGAATACGAGTGTTGCTACATGAAACTGCCACGCATGTTCCTTTCTGCCAGGATTATGACCATTGCCTGTTTATGGATCACCTTCTGGATCTGCCGCTTGTCAATAAAGCCTGACGTAATCTAGTGGGTCTACTCATGGTTCCATCAGTTATCATTTGTCTAATTTCACAAGCAGGCTGTTGGCCGGAGAGATTTGGTAGTTGGCTACACAAAACTGTTAGCCTACCTCAGCTTGAGCCTTGCATACAGACCCACATGCACACATACACAGTACACATCATTTAAAAAAGAATTGTGTCCCTTAAAGTCATTTTGAACACGCAAGGTGCTGTGGTTTGATGTTGTAGTCTGGCTGTCAGAATTTCACTGTTTAAAAGTGATGATAGAGAAGAAATTAAAAAAGCTTTTATGAATGAACATTCCAGGCATAGCCAGTGTTTAGTTTTAACTGATATTGTGAATATGTACTTTTGTATTTGTCTTTATTATTTGTTGATTACAACTTGATTACATTTATTTCACATATATTTATAATACTAATTACATGTATTTACTTTTTTAACAGGTTAGATAGACTAGCCAACAATTTAATTATTGGACAGGTACTAATACCTTGTCTTTCTTTTCTCTTTATAAAGACCCGATACTGCAGGTAAGACAAAAATGTAATTGCCTTGACTTGACTTGACATAACCTTGCCCAAGAAAAAAAGACATGGGACTTGTTTCAGACTTACTTGTGACTTGGATAAAAGGGACTTATTTCAAACCATACATGTGACCATCTCCCAGGCCAGCTGTTCAATAATCACTCCTCAACTGCATTAAAACTCAAAGAAGGAAATATTTTCTCGGAACTAGTATCCAAAGAAAACAACTCTGACAAAGAATATTTGGCTTGCTGACCTTGAAGTTTCAAGATTCTTTTACATTGTTGAAAAATACAGTGATGGTGGAACAATGGTAACTTTCCATTTTAGTATGACTTTTGTGGCGTTCATATGTTGACGGTACCATATGTTCATGTGGAAGAAGTGATAACCGCAGCTGTTTAAATTACAGAACACGTTGTTCAACTTCATGTAGACTTTGGTGAATTAGTGCAATAGTTGTATTATTTTGGAAAAGCTCTTGGTACTATACAAGCATGAATGAGTTATCTCATTAATTTAATGTTAGCCGCACTGGTAAATAGACAGGAGGGACAACAAAAGCGCATGTTAATTTATTCTATAGACATGCATAATCCTCACCCAAAAGATTTTCAAGCTGTCCTTTAAGCCCAGTCTCCACCAAACTGCCAAGAAGACACAGTTTTAGAACATTTTTAGAACAAAGTTTTAACGTTACCTCAGTTGACCTTGGCAAGTAGCTGTTGGGTGAATTTGCCCCTACATGGTGGGACTATGTGTCAAGGAATCCCAAAACAGATAACTAACGTTAGAGATAGAAAAAATCATGGAAATGGACAATAATACTCTTCTTTGATTTTGATAAGCAGTGCTATGCCTTCGGTAATCATTTGCCCATATTTCTTTTCTATTGGCAGGGGTTTCCTCTGTTGATCATGGTTTGCTGGGTGGGGTTGGTTGAATGAGGTAGGACAGCTTGGGGAAGGCCAGGGTTACTTTAGGTGGGCTCTTCTTCCTTGTGGAGGGGTTGAATGTTTGCGTCCCCACACTCATCGTGCAGGTAATTGTGGATTACACAGCAGGCCAGGGTGATCTCATCCACTGTTAAAGGTGGTAGGCGTAGGTTGGAGTAGGGCTTCAAAATATAGTCCTTGAGGGGGAAGGCTTCATCTGCCACGATGGCATATGGTGCCAGCTGCTCCGTTCCTGCCAGTGGTGCTGGTCCTGGGATGCGTGCTGTCCTCTTCTCCAAGGACTTCTGTAGAGAGCACCCAATAAAAACCCTACCATCTGACACCCACCCGTTGCACCCAACATTAACGTAGAGAAACCGATCAGCACAACCGAAAAACTGTGCTTATAATTGTAAAGGGTTGAGCCAGTGTGAGGTGGGGGGGGCGGAGGCTAGAGCCCTGATACAGCTGGGGACGTTCCATTGTTCCTGGTACCCTTTTGCAACCAGTTTCTACTCTTCTGTGGAAAAATAGAATAAAATGTTATGTTATTATCATAATAATAATAATAATAATCCTACTATAATTGGAGTGTTATTGTGTGTGTCTGTTGTGTTCACAGGAAGATGCAGCAGAAGATGAGAGGGAGTGAAGAAGTGGAGGAGAAGGAGGATGAGGAGGAGGATAGAGAAAGAGAAAGAGAAAATAACTGTTAAAGGCCCCTTCAGCCCCTTCAGCTAGAGGGAAGTGTAAGCAGGCCGAATCAGAGAGCACAATTTTTTATGAAATAGGGAATTATTTGAAAGCCAAAAATCAAGCAATAAAGTCTGAAGTCCCTGATGACCGCATCACAACATTTTGTAAGAACATAGAAAATAAAGTAGAATTCAGCACCTGGACATTGCACTTGATTTAGAGCAGCAGCTGGAGCTGGCCTGTCACCATGCTACCGTGAGGGCAATGCACCTCCTCTGCATATACAGGTGCTTCTCAAAAAATGTGAATATCGGGGAAAGTTATTTTATTTGTTTTAATCTTGTAAAAGTATCCAGTATCTCAAAATATTATAATATTATATAAGACCAATCAAAAAAAGCATTTATAATACAGAAAAAGTATGTTAATTTATGCACTCAATACTTGGTCAGGCAATCATGGGGAAGACTGCCGACTTGTAGTCCAGAAGACACTCATTGACATCTTCCACAAGGAGGGTAAGCCACAGAAGGTCATTGCTGAAAGGGCTGGCTGTTCGCAGAGTGCTGTATCAAAGCATATTCATGGAAAGTTGACTGGAAGGGAAAAGTGTGGTAGGAAAAGGTGCACAAGCAACAGGGATGACCGTAGCCTTCAGAGGATTGTCAAGCAAAGCCAATTCAAGAACTTGGGGGAGCTTCACAAGGAGTGGATTGAGGCTGGAGTCAGTGCATAAAGAGCCACCACGCACAGACTTGTCCAGGAAATGGGCTATAAGTGTTGCATTCCTAGCGTAAAGCCACTCCTGAACCGGAGACAACGTCAGAAGTGTCTTAGCTGGGCTAAGGAGAAAAAGAACTGGACTGTTGCTCAGTGGTCCAAAGTCCTCTTTTCAGATGAAAGTAAAGTTTGCATTTCATTTGGAAATCAAGGTCCCAGAGTCTAGAGGAAGAGTGGAAAGGCACAGAAAGTTGCTTGAAGTCCAGTGTGAAGTTTCCACAGTCAGTGATGATTTGGGATGCCATGTCACCTGCTGGTGTTGGTCCACTGTGTTTTATGGAATCCAGAGTCAATGCTGACAAGCTTTATGGAGATGCTGATTTATTTTTCCAGCAGGACTTGGCACCTGCCCACAGTGCCAAAACTACTAGTAACTGGTTTGCTGACCATGGTATTACTGTGCTTGATTGGCCAGCCTACTTGCCTGACCTGAACCCCATAGAGAATCTATCGTGTATTGTCAAGAGGAAGATGAGAGACACCAGACCCAACAATACAGACGAGTTGAACCCGGGCTTCCATAACACCTCAGCAGAGCCACAGGTTGATTGCCTCCATGCCACGCCACATTGAGGCAGTAATTTGTGCAAATGAGCCCCGACCAAGTATTGAGTGCATAAATGAACATACTTTTCAGAAGGTCGACATTTCTGTATTATAAATAATTGGTCTTATGTAATATTCTATTATTTTGAGATACTGGATTTGAGATTTTCATGAGCTGTAAGCCATAATCATCAAGATTAAAACAAAAAAAGGCTTGAAATATTCCACTTAATGTGTAATGAATCTAGAATATATAAATGTTTCACTTTTTGAATTCAATTACTGAAAATAATGAACTTTTCCATTCTAATTTTTTTTCTTCTAATATTCTAATTTTTGTATTGTATTTTTGTACTGTATATCCCCAGCAATCTGCGGCTTACCAGCCATTGTCAGGGGACTGGTAGTAGCAACTTTATCTCTCAGCTTTGTTCTCGTAGGCTACCTTGCAATTTAGCTACGAATTAGACAGTGTTAATGACAGTGGTTAAGGGCAGTCCGTTTGCCTGTTTTCAGTCATTTTCAGCCCTTGAACCCCCATGCACTCAAGTGTGCTGGGTGCAGATGTGCATATATATTTATTTGCACTAAATGCAAGTACAATATGATTGAAAACCAGACTCTTTGTTCATCACCATGCCTTCACATAATACTGTATGTAGTAATATAACCCTTGCTTTACCCTACAGCTAGGACCAAATGTGGTCAAACCCCTAATATATTGTGTTTGATCATTATGTCTTAATTAAAATGCCCATATTTGATTCTTACTTGTGTTTAGTTCATTTTCCCCATTGGGCTCCATTTCTTATCTTATTGGGTTGTGGCTGTTCCTTCTTTACTGTGCACAGCCCTCCTTCGTGAATTATAAAATGCCCCTGCTTTAACCTATAGCAGGGGCACATTATTGATTCTATGAACTAACCCTTATTGTGTTGTTTAATATTTAGATACATTATTACATTGTGGCTGTCCACTCCTCCTCATTGGCCCTACCCCCAGCCTCCCCATTTGACCCTCCCTGCCCCACTTACCGTTATGTAATCTTTTTTCAGAACCTGGTAAATTGCCTATGCAATGCATGATAGTAACGACACAAAGATTTGGGTGAATATCTTGCATAATTGCATTAATTTCTGGATCTGGATAATGCCAGATTTTGTGGGGTAGGCTTTCATAGTATGTGGGCATGAGCATGATGAAGTCACCCAGAAATGTGGAAAGACTTCCGCTGTAGCTTACATCATTGTACCCTTGTTATAGGGAGGGATGGAGTCCACAAAGATCAGTTTACGGGGTATGGAGTAGAGAATTGTGATAGTACAGTATTGGAGTGCACATTATATTGAGTAATGAGATGCACCCTAAGTCTCAGAAATCATGTCGTCATTGGCTTCAGGTTCCTTAGTATTTTCAAGTCTTCCGGGTCAAAAAATATACGGTCTATGGGCATTTTCCAAATTCATTTAAAATTAATTAAAACATTTTGATGTTTGTTTCTTAACCATCATTGTCTGAAGGCATTCTTGTGTGTATTTTTAAGGCCCCAGTATACAGGAAATTACTTTTAAGGTTGTATAAAAATTTTACCTCAAGCCTCCTGTTAAAACATATTTTTCCTTTTTGATATGGCAAATCTCACTGTATACAAAGCGTAGTGATCCTTTCAGCTGTTCAGTGGTGTTTGAATTATCCTTGATTATTCATCCCAAATTATTTGCTGATTTATTTTCATGGTTTAGAACACCAATTATATTAATTAGGACTTCAAAAGCAGTGACAGCTCATACATTCCCCCTGTCCAAAGCAGGGCTGCAAAACAAATTGTCTGGACAGGAGTGTTTCCTGATATTCCATTTCATTTTCAACTTGTCATCTACAATAGCAACAAATATAGAAATTAGGTTATTTTCCAACTGTGTCTGTGAATAGTTTTGATTTGTGGGGCTTTCGATTATTTTGCATTTTCCTTTTCTCGGAACTACTCTGGTCTGTGTGACCAGAAGTCCTGTGGTTTTAAAATGCATTCACTTAAGAGTACAATGCAACATCTGCTTTAGGGAACTTGACCAAACATAGGATTATGGCTGATTCCAGCTGCTGGGTCAGTTTCACTTTAGTGACTCTATTAATAGAATGCCTCACTCAGCACTATATTCTCCATATCTCTGGTAAAAAGAGAAAAATCTACATCAGTAAACATGCTGTTTTTGGAGTTAACTTGTGTTTTTTATACACTCAGTGGGCCTCATTTATCAAACCTGAACAGAATTCACCATAAATCCATCGGAAATTCATTTCCACAAATAATGTGGGATTTATCAAAGTTTTCGGATGTAATTTTCTCGTAGGAGCTGATCAAACTTCACAAGTGGTCTCAGCTGTTCATATTGTGCACGGAAATGAAAGAGCATGGTTGTAAAGCGTGTTTTGTTATTTTATTATTCCATTAATTATATATATATATACAGTACTGTGCAAAAGTTTTAGGCAGGTGTGAAAAATGCTGTAAAGTAAGAATGCTTTCAAAAATAGAAATGTAAAAAAAATTTTTTTATCAATTAACAAAATGCAAAGTGAGTGAACAGAAGAAAAATCAAAATCAAATCAACATTTGGTGTGGCCACCCTTTGCCTTCAAATCAGCATAAATTCTTCTCGGTACACTTGCACAAAGTCAGGGATTTTGTAGGCATATAGTCAGGAGTGTGATTAACCAATTATACCAAACAGGAGCTAATGATCATCAATTTAATATGAAACAGAAACAGCTGTGTAGGAGGTTTAAAACTGGGTGAGGAACAGCCAAACTCTGCTTCCAAGGTGAGGTTGCTGAAGAAGTTTAATGGCAGAAGTCATACACCATGGCAAGACTGAGCACAGCAACAAGACACAAGGTACTGCATCAGCAAGGTCTCTCCCAAGCAGACATTTCACGGCAGGTGGGGGTTTCCAGATGTGCTGTCCAAGCTCTGTTGAAGAAGCACAAAGAAACGGGCAATGTTGAGGACCGTAGATGCAGTGGTCAGCCAAGGAAACTTAGTGCAGCAGATAAAAGACACATCATGCTTACTTACTAAAACACAGGAACTGGGGTGCAGAAAAATGGCAGCAGGTTCTCTGGACTGATGAGTAACAATGTGAAATATTTGGCTGTAGCAGAAGGCAGTTTGTTCGCCGAAGGGCTGGAGAGCAGTACAAGGATGAGTGTCTGCAGGCAACAGTGAAGCATGGTGGAGGTTCTTTGCAAGTTTGGGGCTGCATTTCTGGAAAGGGAGTAGGGGATTTGGTCAGAATTAATGGTCTCCTCAATGCTGAGAAGTACAGGCAGATACTTATTTATCATGCAATACCATCAGGGAGGCATCTGATTGGCCCCAAATTTGCAGCAGGACAGTGACTCCAAACATGCAGCCAATGTCATTAAGAACTATCTTCAGCATAAAGAATAACAAGGAGTCCTGGAAGTGATAGTATGGCCCCCACAGAGCCCTGATCTCAACTTGAGTCTGTCTGGGATTACATGAAGAGACAGAAGCATTTGAGGCTGCCTAAATCCACAGAAGAACTGTGGCTAGTTCTCCAAGATGTTTGGAACAACCTACCTGCCTAGTTCCTTCAAAAACTGTGTGCAAGTATACCTAGAAAATTCATGCTGTTTTGAAGGCAAAGGGTGGTCACACCAAATATTGATTTGATTTGGATTTTTCTTCTGTTCATTCACTTCTTCTGTTCATGCATTTTGTTAATTGATAAAAAATAAACTATTAACATTTACATTTTTTAAAGCTAGATTTTGTATATATATATATAATATATACAGTACTGTGCAAAAGTCTTGGGCATAGTGTAAGGTATAACATTCTGTACAGATAAGATTCTTTCAAAAATGATTCAATGAAAGCTCCTTAATAAACGTACTATACATTTTACATTACATTTTAGTAATTGGCCAGAATAGTTCAAAACTGAATCAAATAAATATTTTTTGTGACCACCCTTCGGCATTAAAACTACATCACTTCTCTGAGATAGCCAACGCTGTCCTGCAGTTCTATAAGACAATCAGCAGGGAGGTTGTTCCAAGCATTCTGCAGACTTTGCTTGGCTCCTTGCTTCTGATCTCAGACAGCCTTGATCAAGTTTTTATGTAAAAAGTAATCAATTGCTTACAGTAATATGTCCATCCATCCATCCATTATCTTAACCCACTTATCCTGAACAGGGTCGCAGGGGGGCTGGAGCCTATCCCAGCATACATTGGGCGAAAGGCAGGAATACACCCTGGACAGGTCGCCAGTCCATCACAGGGCATACACACCATTCACTCACACACTCATACCTAAGGGCAATTTAGACTCTCCAATCAGCCTAACCTGCATGTCTTTAGACTGTGGGAGGAAACCGGAGTACCCGGAGGAAACCCACACAAACACTGGGAGAACATGCAAACTCCACACAGAGAGGCCCCGGCCAACGGGGATTCGAACCCAGGACCTCCTTGCTGTGAGGCGGCAGTGCTACCCACTGCACCATCCATGCCGCCTACAGTAATATGTTCCTTTTTCAAATTAAATACAAAAATGTCTTTGTAAAATTTAATCTTTTGGACAATGAATATTTGGAAATATCAAATGCGTTCTTTTAACACAGACAAAAAATAAACATATATAATAAAGTCTTGGGTGCCTAAGACTTCTGCACAGTACTGTATGTATATACAGTCCCGGCCAAAAGTTTTGTTGCATGAGTGGACAAAAGTGACAATTGCTAATTACCCAACTCTTAATTAGCTAATAAAGTTAGGAAACAACACAAATTAATCATAAGTGTCTAAAGTTTATTAGAAGCTAGCAAAATGACATTTCAAAATTATTACTAAATGTTACAGCTTGATAATGATCAACAGGCCAGTTTTGGCCGGACAAAAGTCTTGTCGCAATGGCCAACTCCAATTTCTAGGCCACAGTGAATAAGGAAGAAACAAACAAGGGGCTTGATTAGTCAGCTGTAGGTAACTTTGAGCTATAAAAGCAGAAATTTGACACTTTAAGCCATCAAGTTCATGCTCAACATTGCTTCTGTCAACATGCCCAAGCTCAAACCCAAAACCAAAGTGCTGATCATCAAGAATCTCCTGCTGAAGTTGCAGACATCTTCAATGTGTCTAAACGGCAGGTGGAGAGGATTCGCAAGCGCTACCAAGAGACTGGCAACGTCCATGAAAGACCCAGGTCGGGCAGACCGCGCAAGACAACTGCTCGAAACGACAGCTTGCTGGTCCGACTGTCAAAAGCCAGCCCCATGTCAACCACCTCACAGCTCCAGGAGGAGTGGACACCAGCAACACCTGTTTTTGGGGTTACATCCAATACGGAGGTGCCAGGGAGATCTGTAAGGTGGATGGTAACATTGATAGTGCCAAATATCAACAGATTCTTGCCTCCCAGTACATTCCCAACTACAAGAGGGGTCAGATTTTTCAACAGGATGGAGCTCCTTGCCATACCTCAGGTTCCACTATGAAGTTTCTCAGGGGGAAGAAGATCAAGGTCCTTCAGGGATGGCCAGCACAGTCTCCAGATATGAATATTATTGAGCATATCTGGGGAAGAATGAAGGAGGAATCTTGGAGGACCAAGCCAAAGAACTTGGAGGAGCTTTGGGATGCCTGCAAGGTGGCCTTCCATGCCATCCCTGACGACTTCATCAACAAGCTCTACGACTCTCTGCTAAACCGGATGGCAACTGTTCTGCAGGCCAAAGGAACCCATACGAGATATTAATTTCTTGATGACTAGACTAGATTTTTCATTTGGTATTTTATTTCCTTTTTCAGAAAGATAAAATGTATTGATTATAATTTGATTTGTGACAAGACTTTTGTCCAGGTAGAAACTGGCTTGTTCATCATTATCAAGCAATAAACCTTATAAGCATCTATTAAATTTTTGTTTTGCTAGTATCTACATAAACTTTAGACACTTATGATTAATTTGTGTTGTTTCCTAACTGCTAATTAAGAGTTTAATATTCATACTGATGTAGATTGTATAATTTGTTGAGAACAAAATGACAGTCAAAGGAAACCAAAATCATCAACCCATTGAGGGCTGGATTCAAAATCACAAAAAATTTAAATCACAGGCTGATCCAACTTGTGTGAATTTTATCACGGCAGCTCATGTGACTCAGTTGACTCAGTAGTGTGCATGGCCTCCCGACAACGTCTGGGCATGCTCCTGATGAGTTGGCAGGTGGTGCCCTGGCACCTCCCAGACCTGGATCAGGCATCAGTCTGTGGCGGTACTTGGCGGCGTCAGATGCACAGATACATAACCCATCGGTGCTCAATTGGATTTAGGTCAGAGGAACATAAGGGCCATTCAATGGCATCAATGCCTTCCTCATCCAGGAACTGCCTACACACTCTGGCCACATGAGGCTGGGCATTGTCCTGCACCAGGAGGAACCCAGGGCCCACTGCACCAGCAAGGTCTGACAATCAGTCTGAGGATTACATCCCGTTACCTAACAGCAGTCAGGGTACCATTGGCTATGACATGGAGGTCTGTGTGACCCTCCAAGGATATGCCTCCCCAGACCCACCACCAAACCGGTCATGCTGGATGATGTTTCAGGCAGCATAACATTCACCGCGGCGTCTCCAGACTCTTTCACGCCTGTCCCATGTGCTCAGTGTGAACCTGCTCTCATCTGTGAAGAGAACAGGGCACCAGTGGTGGACCTGCAAATTTTGGTGGTCTCTCGCAAATGCCAATCGAGCTGCATGGTGCTGCTCAGCCCTGTGCAGCTCTCCTTGTGTAACACCCGGTCTCCTGGTATCTCCTCCATGCTCTTGAGAGTGTGCTGGGAGACACAGCAAAACTTCTTGCGACCACACGTATGGATGTGCCATCCAGGAGGAGCTGGACTACCTGTGCAACCTGATTGGGCTGCAGGTACCACCTCATGCTACCAGTAGTGACAAGGAAACTAGCAGAACACAAAACTAGAGAAGAATCAGGCAAGAAGGATAAGGAGAGAGCGATTGTCTGTGGCCACCACATGCAAAACCATTACCTTTTTGGGGCTTGTCTTGCTTCTGCATCTCCATTGCACCTGTTGTCACTTTCATTTGCACCAAAGCAAGTGAAATTGATTCAAAATCACTTGTGCTTCCTAGATGGACAGATTGATATCCTTGAAGTTTAACTGACTTGGTGTGACACTGTAATGATTAACTGTTCCCTTAAATATTATACACTGCTCAAAAAAATTAATTTGTTTGGAGTGGCTAAATTATTTAAATATGCCGATTGGATATTATAATTATTCATATCATATAAAAATGCAACAGGATTCAACATTAAAATGGGTGATTTCATTCCGGTAATCCTGATTAATTAATGCTCAAGTGGACTTGAATATAAATTCCATAAAACACGTATGGGGCATGACATAGTCTACTACGCCTACAAAACCACAAACTATAACGGTGGCATGACATGTTGCTGATTTGTTTACGAGTTTTGTTTTTTGCCTCGCGTTTAATGTCAGAGGTTGATGTGAAATGTTTTTCCCAGTCAGAAGGAGCTAATTTGTTCATTCTAATATTAGTCCTTGGGCCAAACCATTTTTCAGTACCATCTGGGTGGGCAAATACTAGATGTGATTTTTTTAGTCCTATACATCCCTAGATTATGTTTTGATATGATAGACCTTTTGGTTTGGCAGCTTATTAGTGGTTATCACCTCCTAAAGGTATGGACTGCTTTCGTTCAAAACCGGAGTTTTGCCAAAAAAAAGTCCCCTGCCATATTTTGCTCCCCTTCGCATGATTCGCTTGTAGGTCGGGCTGTGGAGGTGCTAGAGATCAACCCCGAGTCGATCAGACCTTTCTAGGCCGAGCTTTTGCGGTTTTCCGGAGGTATTGTGCGGTAGGTGCGGGAAAGTTACCATAGCTCAGCGTAGGAAGCTACGCCTACCCTGTACCTGGGATAATGGTTCAGTCCAACAAATGTAGGGCTGAGGAAGATGTATATAAGCTGGTCATTCTGACCTTGGTGAGAGAGAGTACAGCGTCCTGTGAGGCTGTGGAAGTGGTTTTGATTTAAATTATATTTGTAGCATCCCAGGGCTGCAAATTTATGTTTCCTGATTTTTGTTGGTTATTTTTGGTTAATAAAACCACTATCTCATTTGCCTCATGACTCCCTTCTTCAGCACACCAACATCTTCTTAATGAAGTTTTTCCAGTGTCAGTCACTCACACTAGCATCTCTTTAAGTAGTACTATTATATTGTGTATAAGACAGGCCCCTACTGTATAACTTATCAATTGTTACTTGTAGCCTCCAGGCCACTATAGGTGTCACTGTTACCTCTTCATTCACATCTTGACCTGTTGGATGCCAGAAACTATTTGTACTTTTTACTGTATTAAAAGTGATATAGATTTTTCTTCTGTCCTGATATTTGCAGGAATAGGCTAACAATAGATTACTTGAAAAGTCCAATCCCATTGAATTTCTCACATAATATATTATAAACCAATCGATTGCTATTGCTACACAATGCTTCATTAAGTAATAGGGACAAAAGCAATACATGATGAGATTATTTTTGTGGTAGAAACATTTATTAACATCCACATTTGGTGCACATTTGGTGCACATTTATTAACATCCACATTTGGTGCACATTTATTAACATCCATATTTGGTGCACAGCAGACGAAGGGAGGTGAAGATCCTGTGGACAGAGTAGAATACACAGTAAGGCAGGAGAGCAACCACAGACCAAGATCACAATATGAAACACTAGGAATACATTACCACAGGATGAAGCAGAGGTGGGGGTGTATTTCAGCACAGATCATCATCTGCATCATCATCCACATCTGAGTCTGTCAGATGTGCAGCAGGATCTTCCTCACTGTGTTGGTTGGCACAGGTTTGTAGTTTGCACAGGTTCGTGCACTTCAGGCCATTGTTGATACATGTGCACTGTGGTGGTTTGCATGACCTCACACACTTGCAGGAGAGAAACTGCAAGACAGCATCTGGTGCTGGGGAACCGCGCATCCACTGGATTTCCAGCTGCCCTTGATCATCTGTGGTCCACCCGTGGTCCTTGGGGCTTGGTACAGATGGCTGGGTTTGAAGAGACCGTCTCCAGATTGCAGCCTGATAGTTGGCCCGAATGGATGCATAAATAGGCAATCCTCACAAGGTGGAACCTGGCTGGACTCGACCTCTCCACGTCTGGTGCAGAAAAATTGGTACCGAAGGAGGTTGACAGATTTTTGTAGAGGGTACATACATGCGGCATGTGACTTCCTGCAGCTTTTTGAAGAGCTCATCGGAGACATCCCAAGTACGACCGAGCTCAAGGAAGGCGTCTTGGTATGTCCTGTCTGATTTCAACTGTTTGAGGGTGCCCATTTCCCACGTCCTGCAAACGCGCTGACAGTGTCACAGCCAGTGAATGCGTGCATGCCAATCAAGGCACCAGCAACACTATCGCCAAGCGATTGGCATAGTTTTGTGATGCCCAGGAATTTTGTCCTGTTCTGTGTGCCACATTTTTGGTACACTCTGCATGGGATGTCCTTGCTCAAACCCAGAGTCAACACCAGAACATCTGTGTCGTCAGCCGTGATGATCACCGCCTTGTAGCCAGACTCTGCTGCATGGAGAGCATGCAATTGCATGCGGGTGTCAGCTTCTTCCTGAGAGGATTTGAGCTGTGTTACCTCCTTCCACTGGGTCTTGCTGATTTTGAAGCAGACTTCTTCACAGGTAACATATAGGGTCTTGTCTTGTATTTTATTTCTGTGATTGGGTCCTTTCCATTCCTCAACCAAGAACTTTATCAGACTGGATGATTTTATCACAACATACATGGTAGTCCACAGCGGCAGTCTTTCCCCTGCCATCCTAGGATTAGGAAATCCAGCAGTTCAGCTGCGTGCAAATTTCCCAAACCTAGGATGGCAGTCTTTCCCGAGGAAACAGGGGAACATAGGACCCTTTTTCGGGAAACCAGGGAACATAGGACCCTTTTTCGGGAAACGGGAACATAGGACCCGGGGAACATAGGAATGACCCCGTTATGAACTAGCCAGCTAAGTAGCTAGCTATACATTACCGCTAACTCTAAACTAGCTTGCTAGCTAAAGTTACCTAAGGTAACTTACCTCTAAATATGGATCTGGCTGGAGATAAATTAATTCATTTGAGGGGGTAAACACACACTTTATTTGTTTTAAGTACTTTGAACAAATTACTTACCAACAAGGCATCTGCCTATGGTCCTAGCGGTCACCAGCCACTAGACTCACTCACTGAACTGAAACCTGGACATAAACAAAACCTTCAAAAAGGGTTTATGTATTGTATGTGTTATTATCCATATTCTAAAGGTTTGTACAGGGGGGCTTGCTTAGATTACTTTTAGATTTTTTTTTACAGATTAGATTTCTATTCTGGAAAGTTATGCAAATTAACACATATTTTAAGCTTCCTACGCTGAGCTATGGTAACTTTCCCGCACCTACCGCACAATACCTGGCATTCACCGGTAGGGGGTAGGTGCGGAAAAGTGACCATAGCTCGGCCTAGGAAGGTCTGACTCGGGGTTTATCTCTACATGTTCAGGAGACCCAGGCACATAACAATAACCACAGGCTCATGTCTCTAGCACCCCCACAGCCCGACCTACAAGCGAATCATGCGAAGGGGAGCAAAATATGGCAGGGGACTTTTTTTGGCAAAACTCCGGTTTTGAACGAAAGCAGTCCATACCTTTAGGAGGTGATAACCACTAATAAGCTGCCAAACCAAAAGGTCTATCATATCAAAACATAATCTAGGGATGTATAGGACTAAAAAAATCACATCTAGAATTTGCCCACCCAGATGGTACCAAATCGTCCAATTTTGGGGTTTGGCCCAAGGACTATATGATGTGAACCCAGCATTAGGCTTTGTTGCTATTGCTTTACATTACATTTACAGCTTTAATAGAAAATTTGAAGCATGGCCACATAATCACTTGGTTTGAGGTTTGAGGTCTGCAAGGACAGGGAGAACGTAGTTATAGGGTGTTGCTGTCACCCACCGGTGAGATTTCAGATAACGACGTCTCCTATGATGTGCCATTGCGTTCTTCCAGCCCACACTAATGGCGACAGGTTTAGAAATACATTAAAGAAAAGTTGATAGCGAAGTACTGATATGTACACATAATTCTATGGTTGGCGGAGCTGAAACTGTGGGAAGGAAAGTCCCAAATTTTCTTTTAACCTGTTGCATAGCGCGTGTTACTTGCTATTTTGCTAGGCTTTAATCTTCCACAGCTCTGACAATTCACTGCTTACACTACAGAAATAAAATACACCGATCAGCCAACCACCTACTTAAACCAGTATTTCATTATTAAAAATGCTTTAAATGGTATAGCTACACCTGTCCATAACACTTGCACAGTGAATTGCATTCAAAAGTTAAATTTTGAAATTAAATGGAAGCATATTGAGAGTGGGGTTGTGTGTGGGGTTGTGTGTGCACTGTTTTGTTATTTAAATATCTTGGTACGTACTGGTGTTCACGATGACGTGTATGCTCCGGGACCTGTAGAATTTTTCATATTTAACAAGAAATAAAAGACCACCCGCTATATTTTGTACTGCATGGCATCTAATCCTACCTCAGTTTCAGCCTTCTTCCTCCATTGGAATTACATGGTACTGCATGTGGTGAAACTTATGTTAGATCCCATTCATTTTTAAATATGGCGGGTCTTTATTTTTTTAATATAAAAATTGGCGCACTTGTTAAGATAGATGTGATCATGAACACCAGTAAGTACCAAGATATTTAAATAACAAAAGCATGGACTATTAAGTGTTTATAGACAAGTTCATACAGTTTAAAGCGTTTTTTATTGTGAAAAAAACTGGTTTAAGCCGGTGGTTTTAATGTTATGGCTGATCAGTGTATGTTTTTGGCTGGTTGTACTTCCATTAACAGAACTTCAATCTCCACTTCAGAGAAGCTTTTTTCTTGTTTCGACTATCTCTTTAAAAAGCTGAAAATCTATATATGGTGTTTTAGGGGCGTCAATTTATGTTAATCACAAATTTTTATTACTTGGTATTTATCGACATACACACGTGGATATGAAAGAAAGCTGTGTCTATGCGTCTTTTGTGAATCTGGTGAAAGTTGTTAGTTCGTTTCTGATCGCACATACATTTGCACACGGATTTCCGAAAATATTGATAAATGAGGCCCAGTGAGAACATTACTGGGTATTTATTAGACTTCTTATTTAGACTTATTGCTGCAGCCTATCCACTTAGAGGTTTGGCACATCGTGTGTTGAGAAATGCTCTTCTGCATACCACTGTTGTAATGTGTGGTGATTTTCATTGCTGTCAGCTGTGACCACTCTGGCCAATCTCCTCGTTTTTGCATGGAAAACTGCTGCTCACTGGATGTTTTTAGTTTTTCGCACCATTCTCTGCAAACTGTTTGCTTGAAAATCCCAGGAGATCAGCAGTTTCTGAGATACTCAAACCACCTTGTGTGGCAGCAACAATCATTCATGGTCATGGTCAAAGTCATTTCGATCACATTTTTCCCCATTCTGACATTAGGTCTGAAAAACAGCTGAACCTCTTGACAATGTCTATGCTTTTATGCATTTAGTAGCTGCCACCTGATTAGCTGATTAGATATTTGCATTAACAAGCTGGTGTACAGGTCTACCTAATAATGTGCTATAACACTGACTGTACATCTGCAGTTATAACAAAGAGGAGTCAAGGTACATAAAGACATATTAGGTAGGTTAGATAGCTTCCTTACAGCTTTTAAAAATATGACTTCAATCAGAAAGCTTAAAGTAAGCTACAGTGATGAAATTCTCAGATAGGTTCTCTCCCTGGTCCGATAAAAAGGAGCAAGCTATTACCTCCACTTCTGGTTTAATCCACAAAAGTCTCTGAAAATGAAAGTACTCTTTTGAGTCTGATGTGTGTTTTGGTTACTCTGTTTTCATGTTTATGAATCAAATATAGTATCACGTTAAAAGGTTTTTGTAGCTAAATGCTGATATGGTTGGTATATGCCAATGTTTAAACATCGATTTATCATGGCTTTAATGACAGAATTAGTTTAGTTGTAATACATTCTGAGTGACCCTCTGATGTTAGCATCATGTCATTGTATATTCTGCCAGTGGAACAAAGTTAGACAATATGGTGAGATGTATGGTTCAGTCAACAGGACAGCTGACGCTCAAGCTATATACTATTGACTTGTGTGCTTGGGGGTTCAATCCCTGCCACAGCACTTTGTCAGCTGTGGTCCATTCTCTGTCAATTTCTCACTCTTTGTTCTATCTCACTGAAAAGAAAAAATAGACAATTGTTCAGAGCTTTGGGTTCACAAATACTACATCAATACAATGTGGAATTACACAAGTACAAGTATCCAGTGAGGAGAAGAAGGCCAAATCTGTACAGTCAGTGGCAAATGCTGGGAGCATGTGCTACAGTTTGTGATGATATACAGGTTTCCTGAAAAGAGAGAAGTGGCAATCTGCCCAGATTAGAGTCAGCTACCCTGATTTTTGGACATGAGCAGCTGATCAGTATTAATTCATAAGAATCCATCTGAAAATGTATAAGGCTACCACATTAACATTTATATTTCAACATAACTACATATAGAACTGATACCTACAATACAACATACACAGTAACTGTTTATACAGTTCAACAATTATTTACATACAAACTTGTTTCCTATGAGGTTCCCAGTTTTCCCAGCTTTCCCACAACTCCAAATATTCATGCCAAAAATACCATTCCGAGATACCATTCTGTTTCATGCATTAGCTTCAACAGAGAAAATGTGAAAGGATTGTATGATAGTCTGTTAGAAATTCTTGCAAAGACAAGAAAAACCAAGTGAATTGCCATTATTTAAATAAAATTTGCCCACTGTGTGTGATATAATTACATTACAATCACTCGGCTGATAGACTATGCAGAGTGACATACAGAAGTAGAAACCATCAGCCTTTGCTCAGGAAAATGTGGAATCACTAAGAAGGCACAGAGGCTCAATGAATAATTCATGAGTGTAATGTAAATCTAACAAACAACAGTTCATACTGTAGCAAAAGAATATACAACTAGATAGACAATCTTTAAAAAGCTAAACCTATTATATTGATCCAAAAGGAAACCAAGAGTAAGAAAGAGAAAGTCTAAAAATGTATCAAGTGAGCCATCTGAATCTCCAGTGAGCCATCTGAGTGCAATCTGAAGGAGAGTCTTCAGTCTCTGTCAGAAGATGGGCAGGGTTTCTGTTGTCCTGCCTGCAGTGGGAATTCCACTCATTCCACCACCAGGGAGCCAGAAGAGACACAAGACAGGACCTAGAAATGCAGGCACACAGAGAGGGGTAGTGCCAGGTGCCTAACGGTAGTGGAGAGGTCTGGTCTATGGGATGACCAGATGTAAAATATTACACCTTCTGTAATGCTGTAATTGTGGTTATCAACTTGCAACATGAACACAGGCTTTGTTAATTAAGGTCTGCACATAAAAGGGATGGTGTCCACAACAGTAAGCCAAGCAGTGTAGTTCCTCTATTGAGGAAAAAAATACTGCTATGGACAGTTATAATGCAAAAAATATTAAAATCTAAACTTAATAAACATAAAACAATCATAATGACAAAAAGCAACGCTGTTGCTGAAGTAAGGAAAAAGGCGCTATTCCGATTTCGTGTCAAAAAAGACTTTATTTGCAGATGATTCTGGTGGCACTTTACCATACTGGTGCCAAACTTTTATTTCCTGTACCTCTAAAATGAGATGTTTCTCACAGATTTTTCATATTTATGGATAAAAGGCTATACATTTTGGAGACAAAGTGTCAATATTTTTATTTTGCAATACTTTTCAGTTTATTTAAACTGTTGAGGTCGAACATAAAAGCAGTCATAAACTCTAAATATAATAGGAGGGTTAAAAGGCTCCTAACCTGCTTTTCTTGTTTTGAGTCTAAATTTGACAATGAAAGGTTGTGAACAAGCTGATGGATAGATGATAGATGCGTGTCCCTGCTCAATAAAAAACACACTATTTTGTTTTTCAGGAACAGTGGTAAAAAGTGGTTTAACAAAATACAAATCTCAGGCTCAGCACTACTACAAACAACCTCTGCCAGCTGAGCAAACTGATTCATACATCCAGTACAGATACCTGCAATTAACCTTTTGAATTGAGCATTGGCATTCACTGTACCATGAATGACCTCAACTCCCCCCATCTTAATTTGTATAAAAGGCATTGTCCATGAGTCGTGCTCACAAGAGGGTGTTGTTGTACCTGCTGCCCCTGAGGGTTCACATTCTGCGACAGTAATGGGCAATATGACCAGGAAGTTTGGCTGACCATAAAACAGATTGGCTGACCACTGTCATTGTAAGATGATGGTCTCCCATATGCTCTTCTAGGCCAAGCTGTCTCAGTCACTTGTAGATTCACCACCTTCTCCATAATGCTAGTAATCTGAGCTTTCATTCTTTGCAACTGTTCCACTATTACTGGATCAGAGCTTTTACTCACCATTGCTGCCTCACACTCTTTTGACCCATGAGCATGCTCTGTTTTTTTTTCTGGTCTACAAGCATCAGTCCACTGAATGAATACCATGGAATGCTAAAGATGGTTTGTCTGTAATCATTTTATTAAGTTCTCTTACTCATGCGCAATATAAATTTTTGTCTCTCAACGTGACGTCTTCATTACTACTCATCAATCAATTGAAATACGACTTGAGCATTTCCCACAAAACATATTGCTTTGCTTGTATTTTGGTGCATAATTTACTTCTACCTTACGTC
Organism: Conger conger; assembly: GCF_963514075.1. Taxonomy (NCBI): domain Eukaryota; kingdom Metazoa; phylum Chordata; class Actinopteri; order Anguilliformes; family Congridae; genus Conger; species Conger conger. The sequence continues at coordinate 46,011,889 of NC_083760.1, forward strand.
CAAGTTCAGTCTGACCGGTTTGAGATGGCAACCTTTAATTTTGCAATAACAGGGAGCCTTTTCGTAGCAAAGTCTCTCTTGTAAAGCTTTTATCTCCTCACAGAGTGCATCCTCCTCTATCCTCTCCATGCTGTTCCGGTTCCGAGCTCCCCACTGCAGTCTATTTGCCATTCTCTGCTTCCGCAGTCTAATTCCCGGCTTTCTCACGACATTTTTTATTTGTATATTTCAGCAAGTAAAACTGCACTGGATATCAACACTGTTGACAGGGGCCGTCAAATATCTACACAAGAACTGACGAGGACGAGATTATTGAGCCTCATGGACGAACATTTTTATATTCTTATTATACATTTCTTGTACCTTTTTCATTGGAAGGAGTCTGACTGTGCCACAAAGCAACTAACTTCAGAAAAACTATCCAAAATGAAGATGTCCATTATAATACAGTATATACCGTACTGTAGGTGGATTCCGTCGGATAGTTAGACGGCCAATGGGATTAACAAGAATGGACAACTGATAGATGATAGATTGGCAAAAACAAAATAATATGGCGGACTGTTGATCAACTTGTTCTTTTTTCTCCTAAACAGTTCACTAAAATACGTTTCTGAAAACTTGATGTGAGAAATAAATAATGCAGTTGCTGAATCTTCATTCATACTTGGTCTGTAATGCCAAGTTTGAAAGGTTGATCAGAGGTCTGTGTGCCTGGTGAGCTGTGCTGACTTCCACTTCAGGGCTCTTGTTTACATGACTCGTACGACAGGTCTGGACCACAGTTGTTTCTACCTAAGAAGAAAAATTGAAATAAGAGGAAATTGGTGAATGTGCCAAATCCGTCATTTTAAGAGATTTAAGCGATATAACAATAAATCTGGGGCGACTCTCTGTGTGAGTTTGCATGTTCTCCCCGTGTTTGCGTGGGTTTCCTCCATGCAGGTTAGGCTGATTGGAGAGTCTAAATTGCCCATAGAAATGAGTGTGCGAGTGAATGGTGTGTGTGCCCTGCGATGGACTGGCGACCTGTCCAGGGTGTATTCCTGCCTTTCGCCCAATGTATGCTGGGATAGGCTCCAGCCCCCTGCGACCCTGTTCAGGATAAGCGGGTTAGGATAATGAATGAATGAATGAATTTAGCAATTGGCTATTGCTAAAATACGTTCGTACACATTTAAAGGATTTCACTGTTTTATTTTTCTCTTCAACAAACTGCTAACATTATGTAGAAATTTTTTTGAATTATGGCAACTCTTTATTTAATGGCCGTCCAATAAAATAACAGGATTTCATACAGTTTTTCCACTGGCAACATTGCAGCTCTATTGCAGTTGTTGAACAATGCCGTGGAATTTTGTGTGTCAAATAGCGTACCACTTGACATAAGTTTCATGTGATGGAACAGAGTATTAGATGCTGTGGTTAAATACCCTGGGAGCACACACAACAGCAACATTTGGAGCAACTAGTTGGGAGTGGTGGTGGAGAAAAGTCTTAGGCTATATTAGGCCAACTGGGCAGACCTAATAGTTTCAATAAAATTAGTAAAGGTTCAACTGACATTTTGTGTGCAATTTCAATTTAATGTAACCAGAAGCATGATTTTTCTGCTCCCCTAATACCTCTTGCAACCTTGGCTCACCCATAGCCAGCCCAGATAGAGCAGAGGTGCATTGCAATGTTGTGCACAAACGCAAAGGTTTGATACAAAACCAAAAGGAGTGAGGGGGATATGAATGTTTGCTGATTTACTGATCTCCCAGAAGAATGCGCTTTGTGGCCTGCAATTGTGATTTCTGTGTGAAACATTCCATAAAGAGCAGGATAAATCTCACAGATCTCAGTTTGCACATTGCAACTTCTGTGAAACAAGCTCCAGACAAGCAGCAGCATTCTGAATGAGTTGTGTGTAATAGCTCTTCCAATGATACTGGCTTCCCCAATAGAATGCTCAGGATAACAATTCATCAACCTTGTGCCTCCACTGACTGCTTATAAAAATCTAAAATGCCCTTTGAGAAGGTTGCCCCACAGTTCCAGGTCATACCATCACGCAAAATGATTTCTTTAAATTCCCGATTTATTCAGACAAGAATAACCTTTCTGAAGACTTATACATTTTTTATTCTGCCACTACCTGGAATAATATAATAAACTCTGCCTCAGGCTCTTTCTTAGCTTTCCATGATGCCTGTGTTCTCTCATGCACAACTGTGAAAGGTGCCTCAAATATTGACTGAGAGTCTGCACTGCATGTAAACCTTCATATCCTGCGTACCTCCACCCCAGAGGGCAGCTAATCAGACTGGGTAAACATAGAACTACCAGAACACTCCAATGGAACATAGACTGGAGAAATAATTTGAGCACGTGTTTTGAAACCATGGAAGTGAATTTTTTGGGCACTGCCATGTTTCAATGAAATGGAAAGCCCTTATAATGGAATGAAGTCCGGCAAGTGCTGCTTGTCTACTAAGCGTGTGAAATAGAATAGCAGCATATATATAGCCGCAGAATATTTCTTAATTCTGAATTATTTGTTCTGATTGAAGATTCTAAATCAACTATTTACATGCACGCTGAATAAATTGATCCGGTGATTAAAGGTATGTATTTACATGCAAAGCATTTAATCAGAATGCAACATTTTGACATGCGCAGAATGACCTTGCGCAGCTACTCAATACACATTTCTTGCACATCTCCAAAAATATTATGTACAATATTTGCATTTCTGCTGTCACTTTTCAGGCAGCAGCGTTGGCTGAATATAATTATCTTCTGACTATTAAACGAGAGAAGGTGGGCGCAAGAGTGGACTGTGATTCCAGGGCAATCAGGGGCACTCATATCCAGTGAGCCTCCCCGCCGAGTCCCTGCCCCCACCCTCGGAGCGGCGGCCCAATTATGCCACTCCCTCATGCGCCGGCCGTACTTGGATCTGTGCGAAATACTCAGTGTGCAACTAAATCGAACGAAAGTCCAATGCCTTAGCCATGCGCTCCTGTGGCACATGATTTTCTTTTAATGTTTAATGTTGTTTGCCAAAGAAAAAAGCAACATGTTTCTTAGATTTCCCTGGCTTGGTTGAAACTCGGGGACGAAGAAAAAACACCTTTGTGTAACTGTTTCAAAAGCCCTCACCCTGCAACTAACATCTAAAACACCCTTTCAGGTAGCTCTCCATCAAACTGTAGTAGCATTGAATCATCTACTTTCTTGTTATATTCCTTCCCTATGGCTTTTTAGCTTTTAGCTGCCCACAAACTCTCTCCACCTCCAAGAAACAAACATGGCTGGGTTAAATGGCCGGATGACACTAGGCAAACATTTATTTTCAGGCCATCCTCTCCATCAAATGCTTGCACATTTGAGCATATTTTGACCCATGTAAACAGTGTCACTGTCTGTCTGACAAAATAGCCTACCGCAACACAACATTCTCTTCTGTTATATTAGGGTGAATTTTGGTAATTTGGGACACTTTTTGCAAATTAAGTCTGAGTCTGCCCTCACCACCAGTTTTAGTAAGATACCTACAACACTGCACATTTTCACAATCCTCATGTTCTTAGCTATTAATACACACTCAGTGACCCCTTTATTAGGTAGACCTTGACACCAGCTTGTTAATGCAAATATTTAATCAGCCAAACATGTGGCAGCAATTAAATGCAAAAAAGCATGCAGATGTGGTCAAGAGGTTCAGCTGTTAGACCAAATGTCAGAATGGGGATGAAATGTGATCCATTTGACCGTGGAATGATTGGTAGTGCCAGACAAGGTAGTTGAGTATCTCAGAAATGGGCGATCTCCTGGGATTTTCACACAAAACAATCTGTAGAGTTTGCAGAGAATGGTGTGGAAAAACAAAAAACATCCAATGAGCAGCAGTTCTGCGGGCAAAAAACGCGTTGGTCAGAGGAGAAGGGCCAGACTAGTCGAAGCTGACAAGAAGGTGACTAACGCAAATAACTATGGATTACAGCACTTGGATGCAGAAGAGCATCTCTGAATGCACAGCATGTCAAGTCTGTTGTGTATTAGATAAGGGTACACCAGCAGAAGACCAATAAGTCTAAATAAATATCTAATAATGTGCTAAAGTGCTGAGTGTATATAGGCCAAATTGTGATACATATAAATAAGAAAAACATTTAATAAATGCAATTCTTAAATTGTCCCATTCCTTGTAATGGGCAAATGTTATTAAGAAAACACACACACACACACACACACACATACATGCACACACACAAATAATTTCATAACAATGAGCAAATTTGTAGAGCATCACATTTCAAATTGATTTACTTAAAAAAGTCCTTGCACAAGATTCAAGTGACACTTAAATACTAGCACTCAAATTTTATCATATTATATTATTTACTTTGTGCAAAATATGTCCCAAAATACCATACATGTGAAGGTAATTTCACAAAATGATCACATTTTAAGAAGTTTTTATTCATTTTGTTTCAATAATATGTCATACTTTGATATACATCATAATAAGACATGCTGTATCATGCATGAGGTCACATTATAAATGTAATGTGATCATAACAAGGTCGTTCAGGTGAAAATGCTGAATGTATTAGTTAAGGAGAAAAACCTAAATTACCTTATGTCCCAAATTATCTGAATTCACCCTATACCTTTTATTTTTTGAAACAGTGAAAAAAACACCCAGTTTTTCTTATTTACAATTTAGCAGTTAAAAAAATTATATTATACTCACACTTACATGTACCTTCTTCTGACTTTGGATTGGGTAAAGTCTTCAATTAATTCACAATCCAGTGAAATGGTTTTCAATCGCTAACAATGGAAACACATTTAGTTTCTCTTCTTTAATTGTAGACCACAAGTGACTTAATTCTTTTAATTCACGAAAATGTCCTCTCCCCTGAGCAGTTTGCAGATCCTAAGGCAAATGTCAACATTTGGGAATGTGTCTCTTGGGCATATCTCATTTGTACATGGCCATAATAGATTTCTAATTTTCTACAATAGATGATTTTGATCTGACAAAAAGTAATTCTGAAAAGTCTGTCTCTTCACTTTTATTATGCTCATATCGAATAACTAGTGCGAGTTGGTGAACATGTGTGATATCTGGAGTTAAATGATTGGAAAAAAACTTGCTTTGACTACAAATGCACTTAGCCATTAGCTAAATAAACTAGCCACAAATGGTTAACAATAAATAACTGGTATTACCCCTCTCTTGGCCACCATATCTTCTGACAGCAGTGGATCAAATTTGCCAAGTAACTCTAAACACCCCAAAAAGAAGTTCTGTGTGGCTCAGAAAATTAATCTGTCACTGGAGAGAAATTAGTTCAATGTGAGCTCAAAAATACGGTCCAAAAGAGTATATTTTCGCCAGGGTAATTTCATAGTTTTGAATGGCACCTGAGGCACCAAAGGCTTACAAAACTGCAGTATCTTCAGTAACCACTGGTAGTGTCGAGGACCCGGCCCTAGGCCCCCCTGATGAGAGATTGACAGGAGGATGAGTTAGGCAGGAATGCATTGTTAACCCCTCGCACACGCCATTGAGGTGGTAGCAAGAATGCCCGTAAGAGGAAAAATATGTGGTTCAGAGACAATGAGCAGCCCTACTTGTCAGCAGAGGAGTCTGAAGTCGGGGTACTTAGATTTAGAGTACTAAGGAGCAAGGTTAAAGTTCTGACTGAGGCCATGCATAGAATGAGTTCCAGCATGACCTTGGAGGAGATTCAACATGCTGAGCGAGCAGTCGGGGAATACCCCAACCCTACAGGGGAGGACCACAATGCCTGGCTAAAGCAAAAAGATGAGGAAAACAATGTAGATGATTGGAAGATCAAAGAGTATGAGGAGATGGAAAAAAGATAAGGAAAACGGAAGGGATGTCAATACCGAAAGAAGATTAAGAGGCTTTAAGGGCCTTCCTGATTATAGCACAAATAATTTATTGGATAGATTCAAAGGACTGACTGTAGAGGAGTTGGGGGATGATTTACACTCGGCTATTAATTGGATGTCCTTTGTAGATCCCTTAAGGCGCCACAAAAAAGGGCACTATAATCTTACTATAATCATATGTGATAAAGGTTCTTTTAGAGGAATACAGTGAATACAGGAAATCGTATACCAGATTTGCATCACACCCTTCACTTCGAGACTGGGCTGGAAGTTCAGTAGAACTTACCAGGGCTCCAGGACGTTTGGAGTACTTAAAGGAAAAGAGAGTTTGTTCCCGAGACACCTCCTGGTGAGGTACTGCTCTTGGGAACGTGAGGTCTGAGCTCCGCAAGGGGTCCATGGCTCACGACAGTAGCACCCGTTGCTGATATTTATAATTCAGCTCAAAAAGCCAATTTCCCCATTGGGCTCCATTTATTTTTGACAGCAAAATAAAAATATCTTCACTCATACACTCACCAATCACTTTATTAGATATTTATTAGACTTCTTTTTTAGACTTCTACTGCTGTAGGCTATCCACTTACAGTTATGATGCATTGTGTGTTCAGAGATACTGTTCTGCATACCACTGTTGTAATGTGTGGTTATTTGCATTACTGTCACCTTCCTGTCAGCTTTGACCAGTCTGGCCATTCTCCTCCGATGTGTCTCATTAAAAAGGCATTTCTGTCTGCAGAACTCTGGAGACTAGTCTGCATGAAAATCCCAGAAGATCAGCAGTTTCTGAGATACTCAAACCACCCTGTCTAGCACCAATAATCATTCCACAGTAAAAACAATTTCCGATGGTTGATGTGAACATTAACTGAAGCTTCTGACCCATGTCTACATGTGTGCATTACACTGCAGCCACACAATTGGCTGATAATCGCATGCATAAGTAGGTGTAATAAAATAAAATGTTCTTAATTAAGTGCTCAGTGAGTGTATATTAATGTTAATTCTGGGCATTATATTAAAAAGAAAAATAATTGCATTATTTATTTTTCTCTACGTAATATTGTCCGTGACCAAGTTGGAGATCGGAATGATGTAATAGACACAAGGTTAAGAAATAAAGGTTTATGGCTAATATGTCATTGTGACGAAAAAATATATAAATAAATTGAAATGAAACATCATTTTGACATGCCACCATGCCGCCATTTATTGAATTAATTTGTTTTGGTACCAGGATGGGAATATTAAGGTGCTGTCCACCAGGTGGCACTCAGAATGTGCTCATGACTATTTTTTACACCACTGGTCACACTGTGTGTACTACAACTGCCAAATAGGCAAGACTAAGGGTAAAACATTTTTTAAAAGAATTAATGAAATAAAATTATTTCCATAAACCTAGGTATGGCCACAACTGTGAATGATTGTAATCACCATAGCTGTATACGGTCCTCGTGTGGGGCACATAATGTATGGATTTTACACTCTACGAAATAGTGAGGGTGACTAATTGAAACGTATACGTCTCAGTCCTCACACGGGGAGCACAAATTGTGAGGGTTACTTGCTAATAATCCTCATGTATGGCGTCAATGAATGTTATGTAGCAGCATAACTGCTCTCATAAAATTACTGTTATCTGAAAATACAAATGTAGTATTTTAATTAATAATTAAAATAACAAATATTACCGATTAAGCATACAGATAACCTGAAGGTTGGAAGTTATTTGAAAGACTGATTTGACTCAGCTCTCATGTTCATGTGACACCAAAACAGACACCGGGTTTAATAAAATAAATGAATTAAACAGACATACAAACACAGAACATAAATGGGGTGATGAGCTAACAGGAAGTTATGTAGGATAAGGTATGGTAGTGTAGGGGAAAATTCACAGAACGAAAGATCTCCCTCCTAAAAGCATGATAACCAATCACAAGTCAAAATCAGACTCCGCCTTAGTGAGCAGGCTGGTTCCTCCAAAACTCTCGACGATGTGTGCTAAAAGTTTATCAATATATCTGTATTAAAGTATGATATGTACCCTGTATAGTTTCAAACTGATTAACTGCTAAATTGTGCTAGGATTACACAGTGAGCCCAGCCAGCTGGCGGGGGGGGCCCCGTCTTGAACTGTGTAGACCAAACTGTCAAGGACACGGATATGACTGTACAGCTGATTTCTCCAGGACTCTCGATGTTTTATGCCAGGAGTGTATCTATTTGACCTAGAACATTAATTATAGCTGAGCTTATGAAAACGCAAGAAACCACAGTGAAAACTGTTGAAATGAGAGCAAAGAATGCTACGTACATTTATTCCCTTAGAAGAGAATAATTAATCAAATGTTTAGTATGTCTGTATATTAGAAAAGTATATTAGAAGTGAATATTAATGAAATGTTTAGTTTGTCTGTATATTTTCAATGATTACTGCTGCTTAGTTTGTCTTATAAAAGCGAAAGATACAGAGTGACGTGTATGGATGACGTGTTAGAGGGAGGGCATCCAGAACTTTCTGAGGTCTGGTAGTTTGCCAAGAGCAGGTGCGGGGTGAAGTGAGGACACGTAGTTGGCAGAATGCCCTGAACTTTGTACAGAGTTGGCAGAGCATAAGGACCGTTGGCAATTTGCCACAATGACGTTGTGGGAGGAGCGTTGGGAGGAGTTACGATAAGAAAAGTGTGGGTGATTTGCCAGAATGAGGTTTGAGGAGGAGTTGTAGGTGGAGTAACTGTGTATAAAATGGGTCTACAAATGCCAGTCGGGGTTCAGTTCTGGAGAGCTGATCCGGCTTTATGCACGTGTGCTAATAAAGTCTGATTTTCCTGAAGATCTTGCTGCCTGGTGTCGTCTTTTCCCTCGCGAAGATGTTTTTCGACAAATTGAAGATTTTGACTCTGTCGTTTCCTAGACACGACAGTAGGTGTGTGTGCATGTGCGCAATTGCACTTAAGCACGCATGTCCCTTGAACAAAAGAAAGGTAAAAGTAGCTAGCTTGGGTAGTTACCTAGAGTTTTGGGTGGGAGTGTTAGAGTGTTAGCTGTGAGACGAGAGAGACTACTTGCATAGTTTAACTTTACATATGCAAAAGACTGTATGCATAATAGAATGCATTCAAATGATAAAATAAAGACAAATACAAAAGTACATATTCACAATATCAGTTAAAACTGAACTAAACACTGGCTATGCCTGGAATGTTCATTTAGTCTTACTGATTCTACCCACATTGCTGGCTCCAGGAATGCTGAGCTGCTGTCCTTGCAGAAGTGGTGATGGATCTGTGAATTGATGCCCTGAGAAGGTACACAAACAGGGTGTTCCCCTGTGTTGCGTGATGTCATCTGATCCGTTTGGTTCTGAAAGATGTCCACTGCTCCTTTTTCCATGTGGAAAAGTTTATTTGCTGTAGTTCCTAGTGGTAAGCTGATGTAGCGATTCGCATAAACCAGTTTCAAAAGGCCACTTTAAGTTACCGCAAGGTAAGCTAGTTGAGGCCTAGTGGTGCGCTCTGTCCAAGTGTCAGGAGCAGGGCACAGCAGTTGCAGGAGCCAGACCAAAGAGACAAGAGGGTGAAGAGGTAAAAAGGGCAAAGGAGGAGGGCATAAAGAGGCAAAGAGGCAAAGAGGCCAGATAATGCGATTGTAGCTCTTATACTGTGAAAGTGTATTGCTCCCGCCGTTACAGTATTGGCTAAACCGAAACTATATGTCATGCCGGGGTGGACATCGCGGAAGTGTCCTGTGAAATCATAGGAAGCTACGTGGTCTCTACAGCTGTGGCCCATTGGCAATGAATAATTTATTTTTTTAATCCCCTGCCAACATCCCATACGGATAATAGGCTAAGATTAAACGTGTAGGTATACCAAATAAAACAGCCTATTAATTGGTTATTGGCCTATTCTTTTAAATGCAATTATTTAACATCCTGATTGGCAGAGCATCAACTAACCATAATCAGTTATCCCATTAACCTTGTTTGATATATTTGTTATTAGTATTTAGTATTTGTTATAAGCTTGTACTCAGGATACACCTTTTCAGGTAAATCCAGGACATATGATGCTATAGAGCAGGGGTGGCTAACACTGGTTCTGGAGAGCCACAGGGTGTGCTGGCTTTCGTTGTTACTCAGCAGTTAATTGAACAATTAAAGCAGTTGATCACACAGTTAACTCACTGGACCTGGTTCTTGGGTTTTAGGTTGAAAACAAAAGCCAGCGCACCCTGCGGCTCTCCAGGACCAGCGTTGCTATAGGGTATTATCTTCTCCTAATAGCTGAGCTAATCGTTTAATAAAATGTGTAAGAAAAACAGGAAGTTCTCCAAAACTTTATGAAAATTGTATTTATTTACAGGAATGGCAGTTGTCAGAAATACATTAAATGTATTCTGGATTTAGCAGTCAGACTGAACCCAGACTGAACCCTGTGCTGTGATTACTTTTTATCCCATTACTATGAAATGTTCATAGAAATGTTCAAAACACATCATAGGAGGATGCAGACAGATTTATGACACCTATCAGTCAGGCCGTCACAGTCTGACCTTACTGCTGTGTCTGAATTAGCATGTCTGTTCACTCAAGTAGCTCCTGATCTCTCACTCCCGGCCGCTATTCTACCATTGTACCAACTTATTTTAATACTGATAAGATCCAGGGAATGTGTGACCAGCAGACATATTGGCATCAAAGATTGATTTCTGACAATACCCCATTTGATGCTTATTTGCAATAAAGCATCATATCACTGTCCTGCCTTAGATTCCTCTCCTATCACACAGAGAATCTTAACCATCAACACCTCATTCTACTGGTGTTACTCTGAACACTGCCTGGCATTGCCTCTGCTTTCCCTGTAATCACCACTACTAGCTGGGTGTCATCTGCTAAATAACTATACTAGCTACAATTATAACAATAGTCAGCAGCAAGAGATTTGAGCGAAGAGGAATGCCTTACAATGTCATTTAAAATGTAAAAATTTAATTTAAATAGTTAGACAGCAATGGCGGCACGGATGGTGCAGTGGGTAGCACTGCCGCCTCACAGCAAGGAGGTCCTGGGTTCGAATCCCCGTCGGCCGGGGCCTCTCTGTGTGGAGTTTGCATGTTCTCCCCGTGTCTGCGTGGGTTTCCTCCGGGTACTCCGGTTTCCTCCCACAGTCCAAAGACATGCACGTTAGGCTGATTGGAGAGTCTAAATTGCCCGTAGGTATGAGGGTGTGAGTGAATGGTGTGTGTGCCCTGAGATAGACTGGCGACCTGTCCAGGGTGTATTCCTGCCTTTCGCCCAATGTATGCTGGGATAGGCTCCAGCCCCCCTGCGACCCTGATCAGGATAAGCGGGTTCAGATAATGGATGGATGGAGTTAGACAGCATTAAGTGGCTTTGAAAGTCAACTCCAACAATGCCCAGACACTTTCTTCATAATAATTTGCTAGAACTGGGTTCTGTTATTTCAGGAATTCAGTATCTTTGTGGTTTTTGTATATATAGCTGGAACTTGTTTATGTATGCACTGTTGGTTGGACCCGGGTTCCCTGCAATAAAATCTTGAGCATGGACCCAATGGACATTGCAGATTCCTTGGTGTGGCTTTAAATTACTCCAGATATAGGTGGCACATTGTAGCATTGTCATTCCTGGGAGTGCTAAAGCCAAGACTCTCCACCTGCTTGTAATTTGTTGTTTGGAGTAGGTGACAAACATAGCAAAACACATTTTCTTGCCATGTGCCCACTGATTCCTCATGCAAAACAAACAACTCATTTTGTTTCTTTGTTGTGAAGACGTCTGCATTGTCTTGCTATGTGTCCTCTATCTCCACATGCATTATATCACCGTGGCTCCACGGTGGTGGAACGAACTCCCCGTTGAGGTCAGAACTATAGAATCTCTCCCCACGTTCAAGCGCAAGCTGAAGACACACCTCTTCAAGCAGCACCTCTCCCCATCCCTCCCTACCTCCCTGTGAACCTTAATTGTTGTCTCTGTGACTGCTTTGTGTATCGGTATTTTTAGTTGGTTAGGTAAGCAGTGTTTGGATAGTTAACTTTGGTGACTTTTGCTCTGTTTGTTTGTTTGTTAAAAAAAAAAAAAAAAAAAAAAAAAAAAAAAAGGCCCTTGTCCTTATCTTTGTTGTACAGGTAGCAGTTGAAATTGTACTTACCTCTAGGGTCTTTCAGCGAACTTATCCCTGGTTATGGGTATGCACTTTGTTGTACGTCGCTCTGGATAAGAGCTTCTGCCAAAAGCCAATAATGTAATGTAATGTAATATCAGAAAATGGTGTGTTGGAGTCAATATGTAGCACAAGAGCACTGCGTGTGTATGAGTCACAGCGGCGCGGGACGACGACGGCAGGGAACAGGGAGGCATATTCTTTGACGATTATAATACACATGATGCGTTCTGCCCATGAAACATCCATCCATCCATCCATTATCTGAACCCGCTTATCCTGATCAGGGTCGCAGGGGGGCTGGAGCCTATCCCAGCATACATTGGGCGAAAGGCAGGAATACACCCTGGACAGGTCGCCAGTCTATCTCAGGGCACACACACCATTCACTCACACACTCATACCTACGGGCAATTTAGACTCTCCAATCAGCCTAACGTGCATGTCTTTGGACTGTGGGAGGAAACCGGAGTACCCGGAGGAAACCCACGCAGACACGGGGAGAACCCCATGAAACATGCGTCATATATATCAAACTTGATGCATCGCCTGAAGCCCCATGGGCTTTTGGAATCCAGTGACTCCAAACTACCTCAGTCTCTCCAGCACCTCCAAGCCATTCTGGTCTCTTCTGTGTGTCCAAGCTACCCTAGGCTCTTTAGCACCTCCGAGTCACCCCAACCTCTCCATCACCTCTGAGCTACTTCAGTCTCTCCGGTGCCTCCGAGCCATCCTAGTCCGTCCGGCCCCTCCCAGTTACCTCTGTCTCTCCAGCATCCCTGAGCCACCTCAGTCTCTCCAGTGTGACTGAGCCACTCCAGACCCTCCTGAAGTACCCGAGCCACTCCAGGCTCTTCAGAGCTACCCAAGCTCCCTAAGCCACTCTTGTTGCCTGGGCCTCACCTGTCACCCCTGTGTTCCATGTTTCTCCAGCGTCCCCTGATTCCACCCACTCTGTCACATTCGGTCCCATTTTTCATGTTTTCTATGTTCTTTCTGTGCTCTTGCTCCAATCTTTGTTTTCCCTTCCTCCCTATTATGTGTCTCCGCCATCCACCATTTATGTATTTCCTTCCTGTCAATTGTCTCACCTGTTTCTCATTGTCTTTTGTCAGTGTTGCACAAAAACCTGACTGTGTCAGGGTTGGGAGGTAGCACCGGGTGTGGCCACCAGGGGCTTATTATTATTTTCACCTGGCCCTCATTAGTGCCAGGGGAACCTACCTCCGGTGGGTATTTAAAGCGCTTGCTGGCATTCCGTCGGCGCTTTGGTGTTCACTGTTCGCTCTGATACCAAGCCGGTATGCACGCGGTAAGACTCAGGTATCGTGCAGGTTCTGGTTTTTTCTGTCTCATTTAAAAAGAAACGTTGTCCCCGGTATCTGTATTTTTGGTTTGTGTTTTTCCTGAGCTGCGACTCAAGGTTCTTTGTTTTCTCGCCGAGTCTTTTATACTAGGTTGTTATTTTATTTGGTCCCAGGTCCGGGGTTTTGCGTTGCTCACTTTTAGCACTCCTTTTTGTTGGGTTGTTCTCCCTGGTTTTCAAGGGTTGCTTTATTTTCTGGTAGCCGGTTTTTGGGCTGTTCCTTTTATTTTGGTCGGAGTTGTCTCCAGACATTTTCTGTTTCGTATACCTCTTGGAGTTTTGTGGCGAACACGTTCGCTTTAAAGGGATTACCCTGTCGCTCTTGGCTCTCCACCAGTCCCCGACCCCACAGACTGTGTCTGTCTCTCTTTGCTATTTTGTTTTTGTTTCCTTGCTTCTATACTTGTTCTCTGTAGTTCTAGCCTCTTTTTCCCTGTCCTATAGACCTGCCGGTTATAACGACTACAAACTTGTTTATTAAGTTCTGTACCACTGCCTGTTTGGACTGCCTTGCTATTTTTGGACTTTGCCTGTTATAACGACTACAAACTTGTTTATCCACACTGTACCTGTTTCGCCTGCCTTTGACCCCTGCCTGCCTTATCTTACTGTTCCACATTAAAGCCTGCCATTTCACTTGATCATTGAGTCTGCTATTGGTCCTTCTGTCCGGGCCCTTGACATAAGAGAGGGAATATCAGGGAACTAAAGGGTTGCTGATGCTGTTACTTGAGGTTAAGTTAATCACTGTTGGATACCCCATACTTATTTGCTTTGTATAGCGCCACCTACTGGCTGAGACGTGCCAAAATTGGCATGTGTCCACAGAATCATAGAGTACATACTATGGGCCAGATTTACTATGCCTTTTCAGGTACACATGACACATTCAGCCCAGGAAACATGCGTTGTATGTATCACACGGGGCTAGAACCGCAGTATGCATGTAATCTACTGGGGCGACATTGGCTCAGGAGGTAAGAGTAGTCGTCTGGCAGTCTAAGGGTTGCCAGTTCAATCCCGCCCCGGGTGTGTCAAAGTGTCTCTGAGCAAGATACCTGACCCCCAAATGTTCCTGACGAGCTGGTTGGTGCCTTGCATGGCAGCCAATCACCGTTTGTGTGTGTATGAATAGATGAATGAGCATGAACTGTAAAGCACTTTGGATAAAGGCGCTATATAAATTCCAACCATTTACCATTTACTTGAGTCATCGCAACATGCCCTTCTGTCCGTAATGCATATGCATTTAAGGGTGGATCGTGCAAATAAAGGCCGGAGGTATTATAAGTGTGGCTGATTATCTATTCCAGTGAATTTACTAAAGTTCACGCAATTAACAAGCCTCAAATTGCACATGATATTTCCCTGCCTCTATAGAGCCGGTGTAAACCAAGGTGCAAGACAGAGACACAGAGCTAGGCAAGATGCTCTAAAATAATCTTTGCAACAAGAATCATACTATTTCAACCCCCAGAGGAAGAAGTAGTCAAACATTAATTCACTCATTCATTAGCGTAACCCACTTATCCAGAACAGGGTCGCAGGGGGGCTGGAGCCTATCCGAGCATACATTGGGCAAAAGGCAGGAATACACCCTGGACAGGTCGCCAGTCCATCGCAGGGCACACACACCATTCACATACACACTCATACACTCATACCTATGGGCAATTTAGACTCTCCAATCAGCCTAACCTGCATGTCTTTGGACTGTGGGAGGAAACCGAAGTACCCGCGCGACACGGGGAGAACATGCAAACTCCACACAGAGAGGCCCCGGCCGACAGGGATTTGAACCCAGGACCTCCTTGCTGTGAGGCAGCAGTGCTACCGGGGCAGCCTGTAGCGTGCGTAGTGGTTAAGGTAAATGACTGGGACACGCAAGGTTGGTGGTTCTAATCCCAGTGTAGCTACAATAAGATCCGCACAGCCGTTGGGCCCTTGAGCAAGGCCCTTAAACCCTGCATTGCTCCAGGGGAGGATTGTCTCCTGCTTAGTCTAATCAACTGTACGTCGCTCTGGATAAGAGCGTCTGCCAAATGCCAATAATGTAATGTAATGTACTCACTGCACCATCCGTGCCGCCGAAGTAGTCGAACAGACTATTAATAATAAATATTCATTAATGATTGCAGCCAAACAATAATTAAGGCTGGGTGTTTGTCAGAAAATATTTGCTAAATAATTTATTAAATTAACCTCATGCGAGCCAGTGGGAAGTGATTGAAATGAAAAAAATACATCTTCGGAGCATACACCTGTGCCTCTGCCTTGCTTGCGCCTCAGTTTCTGCCTGCTCTTTAGACGTGGATAAATTTCATGCACAAAATCACCACCCATTAATTTTGTGAACTTTAGTCAATTCAACCAAATGCATAATCAGCCACACTTATAATATCTCCGCCCTTTATTTCTGCAATCCACCCTTAAATGCATCTGCATTAATGAGAGAAGCGCACCTTTTGATGACTCCTAGGTGCCACGAATACTGCACTTCCAGATTCAATATGTGTGCCTGAAAATCATTTCAAAAGGCTTAGCAAATCTGGCCCAATGTTTTTCATGTGCAGGTTACCCCATACAGGTCACTGGTCTTACCCCAGGTTAAGATGTCCCAAGTTCAATTATATGTTGTGGGAAATTGAAAATGTGACAAAAGTGTTATACATACAGTCAGGTCCATAAATTGACAAAGTTATTGTTATTTTAGCTGTCTACCAATAGTTGGAAGTAAATATTAATGGAATTACAGCCCTCTTATACATTGTCCCCCCAATTTTCGGGGCTCAAAAAGAATTGGACAAATTAATATAATCATAGATTAAATTGTCTTTTTTTATACTTGGTTGCATATCCTTTGCATGCCATGACTTCCTGATGTCCGTGACCTATCAACATCAGAGTCTGGATATCTTATTTTCAGGTTGTCCTATAAGTGATACTAAAACTCTTTGCATTTGAATGGATCTCTATGGGATTTTGGGGGGTGCGACTAGATTCAGCTGTAAATTATGCTGAATACATTTCTTGAATAAATGGCCTTAAGTCATCAAGGGTCCAAGGTATCAAATGAGCCTCAAACCATTATACTGTTGTCAGATATGCAGCAGATATGGATGGATCACTTCAAGGGTTGTTTCTCCTGAATCATTTTAATGCATATGAGGGAAAACCGTGCTGGAGAAGGAAAAGTTTAATCCAAGAAATTTTTTACCAATGCACAAGGGAAAGTGCAGAAAGGGAGAGACAGCAACTGTGATCTGCGAGCCACAGACATGGCAAACGGCTTCCCAGTGTTACCATGTGTATGTCAGTCAAGTGCAAGCAGCTCATTTCCATTTGGTTTAACTTATTGCAATGTTACGGTCAGACAGGTCCGCATTTCCCAGGTCTAAGGCGTGGCCCAGTCTATGGTATATTTCTCATTTCTGGGCTTTCACATGCAATGTGTGCATGATCAGTGTACTCAAAATCCAATGAACAGTTTTTGTGGATCATATGCTTTTCAGTTTGTCTTTGATATAAATCCCACAAGTAGGAACATGCATTGGTTACATTGTATGTATTGATACTCCCCTTCATATCAAGGATGGCTTATACCAGTTGTTGGGTTTCTTTCTACATTGATTTCCCACAGGAATGATATGTTTCATCAGACTCCATGTCTACCAACTCGTCCAAAACTACTCTCAAATTTTTTATTTTATTTTTATTTTTATTTTTTTCCTCTTCAGTTAATTTTGTGGCAGCAGAGTCTCAGAAACCGCAAGGCCCTGGAACTAGTCCTTGTATATCAGAGATGTATGTTTACTTGCAAAATCTGTGCAACATTTATTTGTTTTGTGACCTTGACCTACTTTTCCAAGATGGCCGCCATACTGGACAAAAACACATTTTTTGCTGATAAAACCATAGATCAGATCGGGACGAACAAAGTATCAACTTGAAGCTTGACTCAAATGTCACCTTACTGAAATGACAACTATATAGGTCAGAGGTCAATGTAATAGTCATATGGCCAATTGAAAAAGAGGTGTGACATAAATTGGCACTCAAATTTTGTGGAGGCGGAATCTCAGAAACCGCAAAGCCCTGGAACTAGTCGTTGCACATCAGAGATGTGCATTTACTGAAGTTGTGCAACATCTACAGTACTGTGCAAAAGTCTTTGGCACCTGTATAACATTCTGTACAGATAAGATTCTTTCAAAAATAATTCAATGAAAGGTCCTAAATAACTGTACTATACATTTTACATTACATTTTAGTAATTTGGCAGAATAGTTTTTTTTTGTGCCCATCCTTCAGCATTAAAACTGTATCACTTCTCTAAGAACTGAAGGACAGCCTTGGCTAAGACAATCAGCAGGGAGGTTGTTCGATGTTGGAGAACTTGCCACACTTCTGCAGACTTTGTTTGGCTCCTTGCTTCTCACCTCAGACAGCCTTGATCAACTTTTTAGGAAATTGCTTACAGTAATATGTTACTTTTTAAAATGAAATACAAAGATGTCTCTGTAAAATTTAATCTCAAATGTCTTCTTTTATACTAACACACATACAAAATAAACATATATATAATAAAGTCTAGGGTGCATAAGACTCCTGTATATGTTTTGTGACCTTTACTTACTTTTTGTCTGGTAGGTTTGCCATCTTGGAAAACACGTTTTTGCTGATAACTCTTTATGTGTTCATATATCCCGGTTATTTAATCTGGACATGAACATACTTTCAAGATGGATTTCAATTTAACAGTCTAGCATAATTTACCCATCTCAGTGTCCCAACATAGCTACATATTTACAAGGCAAAGTTCTCCTGTGGTGAGTCATAGTCTGCAATATAAATGGAACTTATATTGAAATTGGAATTGCAGAGCATTGGGAAGGCTTTTTTCCTGATTGCTCAGCGATCTAAATTTCTTGTATGTTATTTATTTAATGAAAAAAGTTATGAAATACCATATCACCCATCCATCCATCCATCCATCCATCCATCCATCCATCCATTATATTAACCCGCTTATCCTGAACAGGGTAGCAGGGGAGCTGAAGCCTATCCCAGCATACATTGGTCGAAAGGCAGGAATACACCCTGGACAGGTCGCCAGTCCATCGCAGGGCACACACACCATTCACTCACACACACACACACACACACACTCATACCTATGGGCAATTTAGACTCTCCAATCAGCCTAACCTGCATGTCTTTGGACTGTGGGAGGAAACCGAAGTAGCCGGAGGAAACCCACGCGACACGGGGAGAACATGCAAACTCCGCACAGAGAGGCCTCGGCCGACGGGGATTCGAACCCAGGACCTCCTTGCTGTGAGGCGACAGTGCTACCCACTGCACCATCCGTGCCGCCCCATATCACCCATCCATCCATCCATCCATCCATCCATCCATCCATTATCTGAACCCGCTTATCCTGATCAGGGTCGCAGGGGGGCTGGAGCCTATCCCAGCATACATTGGGACGAAAGGCAGGAATACACCCTGTTCAGGTCGCCAGTCTATCGCAGGGCACACACACCATTCACTCACACACTCATACCTATGGGCAATTTAGACTCTCCAATCAGCCTAACGTGCATGTCTTTGGACTGTGGGAGGAAACCAGAGTACCCGGAGGAAACCCACGCAGACACGGGGAGAACATGCAAACTCCGCACAGAGAGGCCCCAGCCGACAGGGATTCGAACCCAGGACCTCCTTGCTGTGAGGCAGCAGTGCTACCCACTGCACCATCCGTGCCGCCCCCATATCACCCATGTGAAAAATAATTGCCCTCTTAAACTTAATAACTGATTGCACCACCTGCAGCAATAACCTCAATCAAATGCTAACGATAATTTCATATTAGTCTTTCATGTTGTTATGGATGCCCACTTTTCTTTGCAGAACTGCTTTAATTCAGACAAATTGGTCGGTTTTCGAGCATGAACTGCTTGTTTCAGGTCCTTCCACAACATTTCTATTGGGTTCAAGTCAGTACTTTGTCTAAGCCACTCCAAAACATACATTTTGATTATTTTCAGCCACTCAGTTATAGACTTGCTTTTGTGTTCTGGATCATTGTCTTGCTGCATAATGCATAACCAAATTACTCTTTAGCTGCAGCTCAGGGAGAGATGACCGGACATTCTCCTTGAGAATTTTCTGGTACAGAGCAGTTCCTTCAACAATAGCAAGTCGTTCAGGTCCTGAGGCAGCAAAGCATCCCCACATCATCATGGTACCACTATGTTTGTTGGTATGATGATTACTGTTCCTTGGGCCAGACATAATGGGACATCCAAAAAGTTACATTTTTGACTCATCTGTACATAGGACGTCATCTCAAAAGTATTAGGGATCATCCAGTTGTTTTTTTGTATCTCATTTTGCCCAGTCTCTTTCTAATTGCAGAGTCATGGCTGTAGTTCTTTGGATGCTTTTCTGAGAGCTTTTATGACTTCATGGAGGAGTTGCGGCTGGACCCTTGGATAGGTTTTTGGCAGACCAGCCACTGCTATATTCACCACATTGTTCCAGCTGTTCTCCATTTGCAGATAATGGTTCTCACTGTGGTTTGGATGTCAGGTTCCGTGTTTTTTTCATTTTCTAGGTTTTTCTAAGTTGTTAGTGTTTCCATTTATTGTTACCCTCTGTGCTTTCCACAGTCTGTCTGTCTCCCCATTCATTCATTTCATCTGTTTTCACTTCCTGGTTTTCATGCACACCTGATTGTATACATCGACTTGTTTCTGGATTCCGTTTTTGTCTGTTTAGCCTGCCTGTCATCGACCCTTCGCTTGTGACCATGATTACGTTTTGGATTATCCCTGATATATGAACTGCCTTATCCCTGTTGAATCTGTTTGCTGGCAATTGACTCTCGCCTGTTTGACTGGCCGCAACAAAATAAAAACTCTGAACAAACTCTGCCTGTTGGATTACTGCGACTGGGTTCATGTTTTCTACAGTCCTGATATTTCCGAAGTCCCAGAGCCTCAGAAATGGACTTGTGACACTTTCCACAACAGCTTTTATTTTCTTTGACCATGTTTATCGTGTGCTTGTGGAAACTTTGTAGTGACTACAGTACTTCTGATGATAAGGTTCAATATGAGGCTTAGATTAAACAGGCCAATCAAGAATATGAATCTAATTATCAATTAAATGTGATTAATTGTTTGATTGAATAACTAAGGGAGCAATTACTTTTTTTTCGTAACATTAAGTAAATAATAATGAAAAAATGAGTTTACTCAGTTTCCCTTTATCTGATATTAAATTTTGTCTAATTGATCTGAAACCATTCAGTAAGACAAATATGCAATAATAGAGGAAATCAGGATGGGGGAAAATACTTTTCACCACACTGTACATACATATCGATGTGCATTAATACACTCACACACACTGCGTGATAAATGTAAATGAGGGGCATAAAGTTTATTGATAGCACATGCTTCCACACAAGGGTTGTTCCTGACTTAAGCATGTTCCAGCATACTCAGGGTTGTGAACACAAATGCAGATAAGACTAACTTGCCTTGCACGTCTAGAATACTAGGTTTAATCATTTCAACACCTTTTTAGGAATTATTTGTTGATAAATTCCCTCAGCAACTGTATAAACGCAATTTATTTATTTATGTTAGCATATTGCTCATTACCTGTGTTGTTTGTTTCATACAGCCTTTTAAATTTTCTTTACAGCTACTGTACATTACCGCACGCAAGCACACGCATACGCACACACACGCACACACACACACACGCACACTCAAACCAATATAGGCTAATTCAAGTAAAGCAACAGATTTGTCTGTTCAAGTAAAGCAACGTTTTTCAAATAGATTGTACCCTAAACACATCCCATAACCGACAGTCTTTGGTCAGTGTCATGATTCAGATGTTAGCTAATATCTCCGTAAACGGAATGATGTAGCTCCACCCCTGTCTTCCTTCGCAAGAGGCCAGCAGTATTCTTCACGTATCCGTGCATCACCGTGGTAGCAACCGTCGCCAAGCATAAAAATAAAACTACAGGTAGGATAAACACACAGATCCAGTCATCTCGAGGAAAAGCTCGAAAGTTCATTCGAGATTGGGCTACTGTGCCTCCGGAAGGCGATTGCGCTTGCGACGTTCGTTCAATATCCATGTCAAAAGTAGTGAAGAGGACTGCGACACAAAGGGAACCACACAGGTAACTTTGCTCCCGCATATTCGCTTGTTTTGATCAGCCTAAATAGACCGAGTTGCATTAGTCAAGCAGCTTAATTTCAAATTATTGATGTTAGTCAAAATGTAACACTCGCAGTACAACACGTGAGTAAGCAACGACATGAGTGTTGAAGCCATCATTTATTAAAGCCTACCCACTGTTGCGTTGTTGTAAACAAAACTTTAATCTTGTGAAACCGGTATTTCAGTTTGTGCATAAATATTGCAATGATTTAGTAACAGTGCACGAGAACACATGAGAGTGTTTAAGAGATTATTGCCAGTAGCCTATTCGACTTCGTGATTTGTGGTACATTTTAATAGCCTACTTCATTTTTTTGTATTCCGTGTAGATAGCCTATAACGTTGGTCGGGTTTGTTTAAGAAATAGCTTGCCATTTCCCATGCTATCTTGTCGCGTTGAACGAAAATCTGAATGAATCAAAATCGTGTTGGTCGCCTATATTGCACTTGGGGGACCTGAAATAACATGGCACGCAAAACCTATTCTTTAGGCGACGTTTGCGGGAGTTGCCGCGTACCGGTGATGAGCGCTGACTATACGGCTTCACTTTTCTTCACATATAGCTTAGTGTTGACCAATTAGCGATGACAAAGCCTCTATTTATCTACGGAGTGATACTGAATATGCCATTCTTCGGGCCAATAAGGGTAAAACATGTGCTCTCGTACATTATCTGCTTCCCAATAAGCAGATATTACATTCTTGCATCATATGGTATACAATGTACAGTAGTTATCCTTTTAGCAATTCAGGTTTTATAAATAACAGGAAGAACATTTTTGGATTAGTCTATCTTTTGTTGAAGGTGTTGCCTGAAGTAAAGCCAAAATTTGCAGTAGGGAATAACGGTAATAGCCGATATTACTCGTCTTTGTGCTTAAAGTGACCCACCTTAGAGGTTTACTGATTGGGTAAATGAAAGAAATCGCCGCAGATGCTATTCATTATTTTTCATTATTTAAAGTTAAAATTATTACTGTACATATCTTAACAGTGGATGTGTCTGACCAGATGGGGGCAGTGTGAACACCTGACAGTATGGAATCAGATATGCAGCAACAAGCAGGTCCGTCTTACAGGCAGCATTAGAAATGAGCTCCCCATTTCTGAGACTGGGCTACACATCAAATGGCTATCATTAAAACAGAGAGAAAACAGAATATCAAACAGCATGTACAAAACAGAAGCAAATAACACACTGCAATGTAAAAGTCAACCTGTCACACTATTTGGATGGCAGGCTTGTCATCCACCATGCTACAGGTTGGCAGGATATATCCCAAACCTATGCAAGCGAAATAACAGCAATTCTCACAGTCATGTACAAACATGTCAGAAATATGTAGCCTGTGTGTATTGATAGCAGGGGTGGCAAAGAGACATTTCGGGGTGGCTGTGACATGATATTTTCATGGTTCACTTAAACAATGTGATTTGATGAATAATTGACTCAATATTTCAAGGTTTATTTTGATATGAATAACTAGGAAGGCTTATTAATGGAACCAATTCATAAACCTATCGACAGAGTATCAATATTATCCAAATAATGTTCCTGACTATGTCCCATAAAATAAATCCACATAGTTTAATCAATGCCAATGAAATCAATGGGGATATTAGATAGACTTGTCTGAAGCCAAATACAATTAGAAGCTACAGTCCCCTCCAAAAGTATTGGAACAGCAAGGCCAATTCCTTTGTTTTTGCAATACACTGAATACATTTCTGGTTGAGATAAAAAGATGAACACGAGACAAGAATTTCAGCTTTCTTTCCTGGTATTTACATCTAGATTTGTTAAAGTACTTAGAACATAGCACCTTTGGTATCAGATCACCAATTTTTAGGGGAGCAAAAGTATTGTAACAGAGTATTTAAGTAAATGAAAGTAAATAAAACGTAATATTTGGTAGCATATCCCTTTCTTGCAATAGCTTTTCAGGAGGTGAAATGCATGCTCCGAATTAAGTCCTTTGTTGTGTTGGCAGTGTGTTTTGGGTCATTGTCTTGCTGCATGATGAAGTTCCTCCCAATTAGTTTGGACACATTTCACCATATCTTGACAGGCAGAATGTTTTTTTAGACTTCTGAATTCATCCTGCTGCTACCATCATGAGTTAGATCATTAATAAAGATTAATGAGCCCACTCCAGAAGCAGCCATGCAAGCCAAAGCGATGACACTTCCACCACCGTGCTTCACAGATGAGCTTGTATGCCTTGGATCATGAGCAGATCCCTTCTTTCTCCACACTTTGGCCTTTACATCACTTTGGTAGAGATTAATCTTGGTCTCATCAGTCCATAACACCTTGTTCCAGAACGTTTGTGGCTCATCTCTGTACTTCTTTGCAAATCTTGCCTTCCGATTCTTACTACTGACTACTACTACTATACCACTTGGCTTGCATCTTGTGGTATAGCCTTTTTATTCCTGCTCTCTAAGTCTTCTTCAACTGGTTGAGATACCTTTACCCCTGCCCCGTTGAGATTGTTTGTGAAGTCACTGACTGTTGTTTTGGAGTTTTTCTTCACAGCTCTCACAATGTTCCTGTCATCAACTGCTGTTGGTCGACCTATTGCCCAGTATGCCAGCAGTTTCTTTCTTTCTAAGGACATTCCAAGTTGTTGTACAAAACTTTGTTGAATGACAGCATTGAAAAGGACATTGAAATACACAATAAAATAAAATAGAAAACATAATTCACTCAAAGGCCAATCTAAAAATGTAACTAAAACTGACTACTGTCTCTGCCTTTCAAATGTTAACAGGAAGTGAATTCCAGAGCTTGGGAGCCCTTATAAAGAAGCTTTACTTTTTAACCTGGAGCATGGGACAGTAAGGAGATCACTCTGTGAGGACCTTAGCAATCTCCTAAACTATATGGCACTAACAGCTCAGAATTATAGATAGGTACTAGGCCATGCAAACTTTCTAATAAAATCTTTAATCAATTCTAAAAATAACAGCCAGTTCAGCCAGGATTGGTGTGATGTGTGTCCTTTTAATACTGTTAAATAGAACTTGCTGCTTCATTTTAAACCAGCTGGAGCTTAAACAGTGCATGACTACATAAACTGGGATATAGCAGGGCGACCTGTAGTGTAGTGGTTAAGGTAAATGACTGGGAAACACAAGGTCGGTGGTTCAAATCCAGGTGTAGCCACAATAAGATCCACATAGCTGTTGGGCCCCTGAGCAAGGCCCTTAACCCTGAATTGCTCCAGGGGAGGATTGTCTCCTGCTTAGTCTAATCAACTGTACATCGCTCTGGATAAGAGCGTCTGCCAAATGCCAATAATGTAATGTAATGTAATATAGCAAGTTACAGTAATCTAAGTGTATGAATAACTTTCTCAGTGTAGAAGAGAGATAAGCATGGCCTAATCTTAGCAAAATTCCTGAGCTTCTGGTAGTAAGATTGCATTACCTTTTTAATATGAGGCTCAAAATGTAGGCAAGAATCAAAAATAACCCTGAGGTTCTGAGATGCAAGCTTCACATTCAAGCTGAGAGAGTTTAGATATACGCAATATACATTCAGGCTCAGGGTTGGGACAAATCATTAAAACCTCAGTGTTATCTATGTTCAACTGCTGCAGAACATTTTAGGCCATCCAGCAATTGATATCAAATACATAACAATGAAGAGCAGCTAACTCAAGGTAAAGCTGTGTGTCATCAGCATAAAAATTAAAATATATATTTTGTTTAGAAATTACATCACCAAATGGGAGCATATAAATAGAAAACAGAATAGTACAGACCCCAGAATAGACCCCTGAGGGACACCACATGCAATGGGGGCTAGCAAGGACACAAACTCACCAATGGATTGGAGACTGAGAACAATCTGCTTGTGAGATAAGACAAAACCACTTCTGGGCATTACCGTTAATTCCCACCCAATCTCTAAGGTGGTTCATTAAAATGGAATGACCAACCATAACAAAGGCAGTACTGAGATCTTGTAAAATCAGTGCTGAGGATGCAACATTATCTGCATTTAAAAGGAGATTGTTAGTTATTTTAAGAAGAGCAGTTTCAGTGCAATGCATTGTGCAATTTTTTTTTTTTTTTTTTTCAAACAGATTATTAGTGTTCATGAAAGTCAGTACCTGCTTTGACATCACCCTTGAGATGGCCTATAATATTTTAGGTCAGAGGAATCTAGATTAGGTTTCTTTCACCAAGGCTGAATAATGGCATGTTTAGAACAAGAAGGAATTGAGCCTGTCATCGGAGAGCTGTTAATAATTGAGAGGTCTCTATGAGGTCTTCAGCTGATATTGACTTGAAATAGCAGAACTAAACTATCCCCTGGTGGACACACAAGTTCCTGTTACAGATCCAACATGTCCATGTGGAGGGGGAATGGTACTTGAATAACATGGTAGAATAACAAAAAACAGATTAAAAATAAAACCAGAGATGCGTTTTAAAATCATGCATTTGTTGCGCTAAATTTCGTCAGTTTGGCCACCAGTAGTAGTAGTAGCCTACCAGCTGAAAACACAGAAAGAACAGTGAGAACACGCCCCACTGGAGTGTAATTCTTCACAAACATGTCTATAAAAAACTTTATCATTAGGAATGGCACTTCAGGCCATGTTTAATTCTATGAATTGCTCTTTCTGCAGATGAGGATTTCTATTTCCATGTCCTGGACAGCAATTGCAGGACAACATGAATGCAACAAGAATATTGCACTAAAAATGTTACATTTATCTTACATTTTGATTGGAATGAACATTGAAGTAAAAGCCGGTGCTTTTCTGTTTTCTGATTTAAGCCTGTGCACCATGGGCCTCAATGTATTTGTGCTTGTTACAATCCAAGGTACGTGTATGATCATTGATCCAGGTGGCAGGGTCGTCTTTTGTAGGGGGGGGACCAGTATGACTGCCCCAGGCCCTGTCTTTCACAGGGCCCCGTGGTGAGAAGGGAAATTAATTTAAATAATAACAGTGTATCTATTATTTATTTATTTATTTATTTATTTATTTATTTATTTTTATGAAACAATATACAGTGGTTTCTTAAAGTATTCAGAGCCCTTCACTTTTTGCACACTTTGTGTTGTAGACTTAATTTTAAATGGATAAAAAAATTCAATTTTTGCCCATCAATCTACGCACAATAACCTATAATGTCAAAGTGAAAATATGTTTTTAGACATTTTTGAAAACTTTTAAAAAATCAGAAACTGAAATCTCTCATTTACATACACATTCAGACCCTTTGCTGTGCCACTCCAAATTGTGGTCAGGTGCATTTTCCACCTGTGGAAAATGTTATTGATTAGACATGAGTTTAGAAAATCACACACCTGTGCATATAAGGTCCCACAATTCACACTACATGTCAGGACAAAAACCAAGCCATGAAGCCCAAGGAATTCTCTGTAGACCTCTGTGATAAAATTGTGGCAAGGCATACATAGATCAAGGGCGTAGATCATTTCTAAGGCTTTGAGTGTTCCCAGGGGCACAGTGGCCTCAATTGTGAAATGGAAGATGTTTGGACCCACCTCCTTTGGGACTCTTCCTAGAGTTGATGGTCTAGCCAAATTGAGTAACTGGGCAAGAAGGGCCTTGGTCAAAGAGGTGACCAATAATCCCAATGGTCACTCCATCAATCAGGCCTTGGAGTTTGCCAAATTCCATTTAAAGGACTCAGAACATGAGGAAAAAGATTATCTGGACTGATGAGACAGAAATTGAACTCTGGGCAGAACTCCCAGCACTATACCAGGCACTGCTCATCACCTGGCTAATGCCATCCTTACAGTGAAGCATGATGGTGGCAGCATCATGCTATGGGATTGCTTCTCAGCAGCAGGGATAGGGAGACTGGTCAGAATTGAGGGAATTGAATACAGCCCAATACAGAGAGGTCCTTGAGTGCACACAACCTAAGACTGGGGTGACGTTCACCTGTCAACTCAACAATGACCTGAAGCATACAGCCAAGACAATGCTACAGTGGCTTTAGGACAATTGTGTGACTGTTTTTTTTTTTTTTTTTACATTCAACATCAATTATACGATTAAAATATCAGTGTAACCTTAAATTAATGTGGTGTGGACAATAATTGTGCTTATGTGGAATTTTGATAAACGGACTGTTTTTGTGGCTTTTAAGCACTCATTTTACTAGCAGCACTTTGAGAATTTCACCCAAAGAAGTGAACAGAGATGTAAATTTCAAGTAATAAGAATGCATTTTATTATAATAAGGGTTGGGTTAAATGGAACAGCTATAATAAAGATCAATGCATATAAAAAAAGGTATTATTCCAAAAGGTTTTATCTCAAAGGTAAAAACTGAACTTTATTAAGCCAGAACTCATATTTAAAATATTAAAATTACATTCAAACCAGCAGCCAGAGGGTTACCAGCATGGAGCGAGTGGGGAAGCCAGGTGAACCATGGTAGAAGAGGGGGGAATACTCCAAAGGTTCCTACACCATCACATGTGCTTGTGATGCTACAACGCGCTAGCTGCACAAAAAAAGTTAATTACCTGCATGGAGTGAGAGCAACAGAAAGGGAAGTCCCACACACAGCCCCCCTGGCCACCCAATCACTCCTATAGGCCTGGCACTGCTAAAAACTCAACTTGAAAGGAAAAATTATTAAAAACACTAAGGACAGTTGGTTTGCCAAAAAGGAATGAAAACAACAAAAGGGGGGGGGCTACACCTTGACAAACAGTGTGGATCTTGGCCCTTAAATGCTAGGCCGGGTCGGAAGATGCCACGCAATACATTGTCGGGCCCACAAACTCTAAGGAAACCAAGCAAATGAAAGGCAAAAAAACCAAAGTAACCAGTCAGTGACACCAACTAAAGCCAGATAACTATGGGAAAAACAGCAGAAGCCAAACGGAGATCCTCCTTTAAAGCAGCAAGGCCACCTCCAAGAAGCCGACGCAGTGCTCAGCCTTCCTCCAGTAGTTACGAATTAAGTTCACAGAGAACACTGGACTAGGAAATCCTGGCGGCTACAGCACACATGGGAAGCCTTTCTCATTGAGAAATTACATGGAGGTCAACAGCAAGGAGAAAACCCCAAGTAAAATCTGTACCGCAAATTGTTTGCTTATTTAAAGAGGACCGCAAACTAGGAAATAGGATTCCATCTCGTTGTCCTAATTCAGAGGCAGAGCTACGAAACCCTATGTTATAAATAGTAATGTCAACCAGAGCATAAAAAAATGTGTAACTTATTTCTATATTAACATGAGCTCTTTCAAAAATTCAATGTAGTTGACTGAAAATACCTACTTGCCCATAGTCTCAAAGTACAATGGGCTCCAGAATTAATATGCACAACGTGCTGTAAACTAAAAATACTACAGATATTGACAAGTTTTATTTTCCAACTTGTGTAAAGTAGCGTGCTTTATTAAAGATTTAAAAAAATACTTGAAGAGAACATTTTTCAAATAAAACAACTATTTCCCCAAAACACATATTCCAGTATTATTTGCACCCCTGATTTAATACTCAGACCCCTGGCAAAGATGACAGCCATGAGTCTTTTCCTATAGTTTTTGATGTGTAAATGTTAGAGAACACATTTTTAACCATTCCTCCATGTTGGAATTGATATCCTTGGGATAACCCCCTCTTCAGTTGAGACCACAGGATTTCCATGAGATTTAAGTCTGGAGACTGGACAATCTACTAATGACCAAGTCTCAGCTTCCTAGCAGAAGCAACCACATTATCTGCCAAGATTTCTTGGTACTTTGTTGAATTCATTGTGATCTTGAATAGTGCCCATGGACCACTGGCAGCAAAAGATGTAAGTGGTATGTTTATCCATATATGTATTTTCTTGTACCCATTACCCGATTTGTGATGGTCAATTACCATCTGTGTCTTCTGAATTGACAGTTCTTTCAATTTTCCCATGCTTATGGTTGACAAAGGAATTTTGTGTGCTATTTTTATATAAATTTTTATACTCTAGATAAACATGACTTTAGTAAAATTGTATTGCCAATTCCACTGTTTTTAATTTTATGGTACAATTATTGTTAAATAATTTTTTTTCCGAAAAAATTTGATTACTAAATAAAAAACATTGAGACATTACAGTAAATGTATTGAAATAAAAGGATATAGTTTTCCCGTATGTTTGAACATAAAATATAGATCATTATCCTGTTTTATTAAGGGTGCCAATAATTCTGGAGTCCACTTTACTTTTTGCATCACATCCATAACCCAAGTTATTTGTCAAATGTTTTCTGACTTGATCATGTAGAAGAGTCATTTTTCTGAGGGATTTTCGTTCTTCTTTTCTTGGGCAGTACCGTTTATCCTCCACAATTTGTTTTGGCTCTTCATCTTGCCGTTACTCTGATACAAGTCAATCTTGGGCTCATCTGTCCACAACATATTTATTATTTAGGTTTTATCTCATTATTAGTGTGGTGAAGTTACATAAGGTAGAATTCAAAGGGCGAGTACCAAAAAGAGAGCTCTAGCCCATTGGTGAGTCACAATTAAAGTGTATTACGGACAACAAACCAAAAGTCATGCTTAATTGTGTATTGATCACTTGTGTTTCTATGCATTGATGTGTTCCTATGGCGTCTCTTAAATGTCAGTGTCATGATAAGGTATGTCAGTCTCTCCTATTTTTCCTTCAGTCCTGGTGTCTCCCTGGCCCAATTTTTTCCTGGGGCCTCCCAGTCAGCCGATCAGTTTGAAATTGGTATTCTTCATGAAAACTGGAAATGAGATTGTGTGCTGTCTATTATGATTGTATTAATAATAACATGAATTCCTGTGAAACAAGTAAAGCCTTACAAAAATAAATCTTCATCAAAACATTTGTGGATAGCTGGATGAATGGTAGGGGACTATAGACTGTAGAATAAAATGGGGATCTGGCCATGTATGGACCGGCTTACTATGTGGTGGTCTGTATTCCACACACATAATGAGTTGCTACACACTGACTGCATTGATTTTTATAATTAAGGTGTTTAAAAAACTGAGTTGGGTCAGGTGGGTGTGGAAATGGTGCGTGGGTGTAGCACCTGTAGCCTACACTACATACATGAAAACGTTTTTTCTCTTTGCAGTTTTGTTATTGAAAATAAATTATATACTAAACATAACTATTTTGTGACATTAACATGGTAATTTATATTTAGATGAGTTGGATGTCTAATGCTTGTGCTTTATGCTTGAAAATTAAATTGTGTATTTTTGGCTAGTGAAAATATATCTAGGGCACTAAAATGTTCAGTGTGCTAGCCCAGTTGGCTTGAACCAAAGTTCCACCCTTGCATGCACTAGGCAGCTACTGTAACTGCTTTCAAAGAAAGCAAGATATCAGTTAGCAAATGATCTATGATTATCTACCTACTTGTCATTTACTTATTTTACATTTTATTTGTTTAAAGAACATGCCAATTCTCATCATATTATCCCTAGGCTAACACACAGGTAACTTTCTAACATTAGCTTGCTTGATATGTTATTAAATGAAATTAAACATACTAAAATAACAGTTTTATCATTTGTAATAAATGAATGAGATATAAGGATGTTAAGCTTTTTGTATATGAACACGTCTGTCACACCATAGGACATTGTGTCAGACTGTAGGACAGTTTAGTCAGAGGAGCCATTTTGTGACTATATGGCTAACAATTAGCTTTTGACCTTTGGTCACATTCTAGTTATTGATATGCTTTATTACAAATTGATAAAATATGTGAAGAAATCTTACAACAATAATATAATTTGTTTGCCACATTGCAGGACAGCAAAAATGAGCCCTTGACTAATCAACTTATAGCTAAGAATGATATGACATTCTTAATAGAATCTCAAGGCTGGGGACATCTACAAGGAAGGGCATGTAGATGTCCTCAGAAATTACATGATGGAATTGAGACAATTTGACCAAAATTCATAGTTTCTCATTTAAAACACATGCTGTTGCTCTTTCGTGTGTCCAAAACAGCTCTGCCCAGCCATGGCATGGACTCTGTAGGTGCCCTGTGGTATCTGGTACAAAGACGTTAGCAACAGATCCTTTAAGTCCTGTAAATTGCGAGGTGCAGCCACCATGGATTGGACTTGTTGTTCCAGCATATCCCACAAATGCTCGATTGGATTGAGATCTGGAGGCCAGGGCAAAGCCTTGAACCCTTTGCCATGTTGCTCAAGCCATTCCTGAGCAATTTTGGCACCGACCTTGCAGGTCCCAGTCATGTACCTTAACCACTATGCTACAGGCCGCCCTGATCTGCGATAATGTTTCGGTAGGTGGCATATGTCTAATTGACAACCACATGAATGCCCAGACCCAGGGTTTCCCAGCAGAACATTGCCCAGAGCATCACACTCCCTCCACCAGCTTGTCTTTTTCCCCACAGTGCATCCTGGTGCCATCTCCTCCGCGAGCTTATCGGCGAACACATATCCGGCCATCCACATGATGTAAAAGAAAACGGGATTCTTTGGACCAGGTGACCTTCTTTCATTGCTCCAAGGTCCAGTTCTTGAAGCTTGCATTCCCATTGTAGGGACTTTCAACACTGGACAGAGGTTAGCATGGGCTCTCTGTCCATTCTGCTGCTATGCAGCCCCATTTAAAGCTGGGTGTGATCCACTGTGTGTTGTGACACATTGCTCCCGTAACATCATCAATTTTTGTGACACAGTAGCCTTTCTGTCAGTTTGGAACAGACGGGATTCATTGCCCTCGCGCATTGATGAACCTTCGGCACCCACCTGGTTCATGCTTCGTTCTTCCTCGGACCACTGTCGGTAGGTACTCACCACTACTGTCTGGGAGCACCCCACAAGCCTTCCTGTTTCGGAGATGCTCCGACCCAGTCGTCTGGCCATAACATTTTGGCCCTTGTAAAAGTGACTCAGGTATTTATGCCTGTCCATTTCTCCCGCATCCAGCACATTGGTTATGAGAACCATTGGTTCACTTACCATCTAATATATCGCAGATCTTGACATACAGTTGTGTTCAAGAAAACAGCAGTACAACATCAGTAACCTGATGAACCACTGTTACTGGTAGTAGTGATATTTCTGCATGGAAAATACTTTACTTGTAGATGTAGCAGTGTAATAGAAAAAACAACAGACCCCACTGTCATGACATGCAGTTCTGAGTAACTGACTTTCATTGAAAGGGGCGTGTTCAAAATAATAGCAGTGTGGAGTTTAATTCGAGAATTCATTCATTCTGCGAAAAAACAGGTGTCATTAATTGTCCTTTATTAAGGAAGAGGGGAAGCAAATGTTTCACGCATTGTTATAAAATATATTTCCTTCTGAATTGCCAAGTAAAATGGGCCATTCCAAACAAAGGAACAAAGTCATTTGATTAAAAAGTTGATTGGAGTGGGGAAACGTATAAAGAACTGCAGCAAATTATAAGATGCTCAGCTAAAATGATCTCAAATGCTTTAAATGGCAACAAAAATCCGACAAGTGGAAGAAAACGAGCAACTACTGTTAAAACGGATTGAAGAATAATCAGAATTGCAAAGATTCAGCCATTCATCAGCTCCAGAAAGATCAAAGATGATTTCAATCAAGACAATTACCTGTAAGTGCTGTTACAGTCAGAAGACGTTTGATCGAAGCTAAGCTATCAGCAAGAAGCCCCCGTAAAGCACCATTGTTGAAAAAAGGGCATGTGCAGAATCAGTTCAAATTTGCCAAGGAACACATCGATTGGCCCAAAGAGAAATGGCGTAACATTCTGTGGACTGATGAGAGTAAAGTTGTTATTTTCGGGTCTAGTGGTCGTCGACAGTATGTCAGATGACCCCCGGGTACTGAATTCAAGCCACAGTACACTGAAGACAGTGAATGATGGTGGTGCAGAAATCATGGTATGGGGATGTTTTTCATACTACGGTGTTGGGTTCGTATACCAGGGATCATGGATCAGTTTGAATACATCAAAATACTTGAAGAGATTATGTTGCTGTATGCCGAAGAGAAAATGCCCCTGAAATGGGTGTTTCAACAAGACAACGACCCCAAACACACAAATAAGTGAGGAACAAAAAGGATTGAGGTAATGGAGTGGCCAGCTCAATCCCCTGATCTAAACCCCATTGAAAACTTGTGGGGTGACATTAAAAATGCAGTTTGTGAAGCAAAACCCAAAAATTCACAGGAACTGTGGAATGTAGTTTGTTGATCCTGGGCTGAAATACCTGTTTCAGAAGTTGGTTGAATCGATGCAACGCAGATTGCGCAGCAGTTATCAAAAACAATGGTTATGCAACTCAATATTAGTTCAGTAATTTAAAGTGAAGTTAAATATTGAAAAATGTCTTCAGTTTATATAGTTTGAAGAGAGTTTGAAGGGAAAAATGTCGCTACTAGCATTTTTTTTTTACAGATTAATATTCCTTTTCTTTGCTTCCTGTTAAAGAATAATGCAGACTTGATAAAATTTCCTAATGCTTTGATTTGGAATTGAATGTGTAATGTTTCCACTACATTTGAAATATTGAACTAAAAGCTATTAAAAAATATTTGCTGTATGCTGTGGTTACAAGGTAATCAGCGTGATTCACTTAATCTGTGAGTGGTCTTAATCTCTTGGGTCATCGGTGTACGTATATGGACTGGCCGTGTCATCTTAGGGAGAAAACATAAAAAAATCAATTAAAAAAACAGTTCTAATCAGTAAAGAGGCTCTCACTTAATGACAAAACAGCACTTGGTGAACTACCGCATCAGCTTTTGGCGCAACATGCAATAAAGGCAAACAAATCCTGCTCTTTGAGATTATTTAAACAACAAAATCTGCATATTGCAGACCTTTACCAAGTGCAAGTGAGCAGAAAATGAAAAATTGTATTACTTGCCGAATATTATTACTTGCCTAATAGCCTAAATGACGAGAACCAGCTTTATTGAGTAATTTCTGAGTTTTCCGCCTTGGCAATTCTCAGCTCAGCAGTCACTGGCTGTTTGATAATACAGCAAAAATACAGGAAAGACTATTATTATGTAAGACTATTATTTCTGTGCACACAATAGCTTACTGAAAGACATTATGACGGAACTTCAGTTATTTTCTAATGCCTCAGCTATGTGGATATAATTGCTGAATTGCCACAAGGAAGGCATGAAGGATCACATTGTAGACAATCAGAGTTGTTATTGTTTATTACAATATTTGAATTAAAGTGGCAGTGTAATGGAATATTAATTCTTCAATTGTTGTAGGCTGTTTGTGTGATGTTGTTGCATGTAAAACTGTAGTTTATAGTTCAGCTATTATAATAGCTACTATGTTAGTCTATGATGGGTCAATTATGACATCATCATATGTTGTATAGGTTGACTCGCCACAGGCCCTGCCCACCCCTTGAGACGGCCCTGCAATTTCTAGAGTAAGATTTAGGGATGGTTCTGAGTGGTGCAACTGCATCCAGAGGGTAGACAGGCAGAAACCATTCAAATTGAGAGATGTTGTAGCCCAGCATGTGAAGTGCATGGATCAATGTAATCCCTGGATTAACATTGAAACAGGTGTGTGCAGTGACTTGAATCCTAGGCAATATTTTTCCACAATTGTCTTTGCATTTTCCAATTTGGATTTTTGAATGATCACAATTTGTTGTTTGTGTGTGTGCGTGTTTGCATGCTCACTCTTGCCTTTGGCCCCACCTCCACAGAGAATGTAAAGCTATTCACCAAGAAAACTCTGAGCTGAATTCAAAGCAAGCTAGGGATGGTTCTTGCCATGTCATAACATATACAATTTCAGTGAGTGAACAGTAAAAAGGGGGCAACAGTCTGTGGTTATGCAGGCTTTTCTTTCTACTCAAAGTATTTGAAATAGCTTCTAGGTATTGTAAAAAATGGTAAAAAATGTGTTACCCCGCAGCCTTAATATTTTGATTTAAGTTTGACTAAGAAAATAGTGTAGAAATAACTTGATATTTTAATTGAGTTTATGGTTTGAAATGAGTGAAAGTGATTAGTTACATGGTGAGTCAATTTACAATTCATATTCATGTCAATTAGTTGCAAATGAATATATATGGCTGTGATAAAGTCATTCAGTTTGTTTGCAAAATGCCATATGAAGTTAACTTGATTATTTAAATTAAGGCAACACTCTTTATTCCAATGCATTTTCTACTGACAGCTACGTATACCTGAGCAGAAATTGACAGAAATAGCAGAAATTTACCTGTGAGTGAATCAAGATCATGTGTTAAGCAAAGGTAAGTCTAACCATGAATTTGAGTTTGAAAAAAGGAAATAGTGTATTCAATAAGAACAAGAAATTCAGATAGCTAACAGCAACCCCAACTCCTTTTTTTGCAATAGACTGAATACATTTGTGGTTGAGATAAATAGAGGAACACGAGACAAGACCAGTTCAGAATTTCAGCTTTTATTTCCTGGTATTTACATCTAGATACATTAAACTATTTAGAACATAGCACCTTTTGTATCAGACCACCCAATTTTTAGGTGAGCAAAAGTATTGGAACAGAGAGTATTAAAGTTAATGAAAGTAAATAACACTTCATATTTGGTAGCATATCCCTTGCCTGCAATAACTGCATCAAGCATTCTTGTTTTGTCATAATTTTTCAGCTTTTTACTGCAGCCTCTTCTAGTTGTTTCTTGGGTTTTTCTAAAACCACGTAAAACCTTCCATTTTTTGTGTTGGCAGTGTGTTTTGGGTCATTGTCTTGCTGCATGATGAAGTTCCTCACAATTAGTTTGGACACATTTCTCTGTAAGTTGGCAGGCAGAATGTTTTGTTCTGCATTCATCCTGCTTCTAGCATCATGAGGTACATCATCAATAAAGATTAGTGAGCCCACTTCCGAAGCAGCCATGCAAGCCCAAGCCATGACACTTCCTCCACCGGGCTTCACAGATGAGCTTGTATTTTTGGATCATGAACAGATCCCTTCTTTCTCCACGCTTTAAACGTTCTATCACTTTGGTAGAGGTTAATCTTGGTCCCATCAGTCCATAAAACTTTTGTGGCTCATCTCTGTAATTCTTTGCAAATTGTAATCTTGCCTTCTGATTCTTACTACTGATACTTGGTTTGTATCTTGTGGTATAGCCTCTATATTGCTGCTCTCTAAGTCTTCTTTGAACAGTTGATTGAGATACCTTCACACCTGCCCTGTGGAGATTTATTGTGATATCACTGACTGATGTTTTTGGGGGTTTTTTTCACAGCTCTCACAATGTTTCTGCTGTAGTTTTCCTTGGTCGACCTGTTCGATGTCTGTTGCTCAGTACACCAGCGGTTTCTTTCTTTCTCAGGACATTCCAAGTACAAGCTATCCCCAATGCTTGTGCAATGGCTCTGATCGATTTCCCCTTTTTTCTAAGCTTCAAAATGGTTTACTTTTCTCCTAAAGACAGCTCTCTGGTCTTCGTTTTGGTGTATTTTGTCTAGCAAGAATGCAGGCAAAACCCATGGCTAAAACCAAGAGTAGACATTCAGAACGATTTATTGTTTCACCATTCAATCTGACAGGACACATCTGAGCAACAAGAAACACTTGTCAGTCACATGTTCCAATACTAAGTACCCTAACAATTGGGTGGTGTGATGCAAAAGGTGATATGTTCCCAGAAGTTGTTTAACAAATCTAGTTGTTTAACAAATCTAGGATATGTCATCTCATGTACATTGTTTAACCTCAAAGTCAATTGTCTTCAGAATATAACAAAAACAAAGGAATTGACCTTGCTGTTCCAATACTTTTGGAGGGCACCCAGTGCCAAGCTTCAAGTTGATACTATAGCTATCAAGTATAACTTGAGATATATAGCTTTCAAGTTATCCGCAAATACATGGCCGCCCTATCGGAAAAAAAGTAGGTTAAGGTCACAAAACTAATAGATGTTGCACAACTTCAGTAAATGTACTTTTCTGATGTACAAGGTCTAGTTCAAGGGCCTTGCAGTTTCTCAGATTCCACCGCCACAAAATAAAATTAGCTGGCCAGAAGAAGAAAAAAGAGTGGTTTTGGACTAGTGCAGGGGCCGGCAACCCTGGTCCTGGAGAGCCGCAGGGTTTCTTACCCAAGAAACCAGGTGAGGTGAGTTAACTGTGTAATCGACTGCTTTAAATAATCAATTAAGTGCAGCGTAACAACACCCTGTGGCTCTCCAGGAGCAGGGTTGCCGACCCCTGGACTAGTGGGTGGATATGGAGTCTGATGATGCAAATAATTCCTGCGGGAAATCAATGTAGAAAGAAACCCAACAACTAGTTTAAGCCACCCCCTATGGGCGAGGCTTAATTAATTTGTATGTTTTATATATTCTACCATATTGTAACAGCAGGCAACACTACTATACAATTTAGAAAAATAAGTGACAGACAAAAGACACAATGTTACATTTACGAGAATCATACTTTGGTCGCAAGAGGTTTGAAGACTGATCTCTTCCTGGATCTCTTCCATAGAATTGAATTGAATTCTATTCAATTGATTTGCAAGAATAATTTATTTTAAATTACTGGGTTCAAACTATTTTAACAAATGTTTTCATAATGCCATTAGATTTCTGTGTTGTAGCATTGCTGTTTACTTATTGTAGACTGTGAGTGGTGTTTTTGAATTTGGGAGTATTTTCTGGGAGTGTCATGTGATCGCCTGGATGGGTGGCCGTCCATAAACCAGTTTCTGCATTCACGGGTGGAGTTTGAGCTAAAACATCCAGTTTTGTGTGCAAAACATCTAGTTTTGCGCACATAATGGAAGCATGTAATCCAAATAAGCTCAACTGAAAAGAGCTCCTTTAAGTTTTACTAGACAAATGCTTTAGGCTACTTATCTTCTTAGCCGGCCTTCCAGACAAAAAAATTTGCAACAAGTCTTGTTGTTTATCAGTCTCTTGGATATTGAGCACAGCCGGTTGATATTAGTGAGGAAGATATGCTAGGAGATAACTAATGCACTAAATGCAGCTTGCATATGCAGTACTGGCATGAATGGAAACACAGTGCAGTTTAGTTCTCTTAACAGCAAGATACAGTGCATCCGGAAAGTATTCACAGCGCTTAACTTTTTCCACATTTTGTTATGTTACAGCCTTATTCCAAAATTGATAAAATTCATTTTTTTTCCCTCCAAATTCTACACACAATACCCCATAATGACAAAGTGAAAAAAGTTTTTTTGAGATTTTTGCAAATGTATTAAAAATAAAAAACTAAGAAATCACATGTACGTAAGTATTCACAGCCTTTGCCATGAAGCTCAAAATTGAGCTCAGGTGCATCCTGTTTTCACTAATCAACCTTGAGATGTTTCTACAGCTTAATTGGAGTCCACCTGTGGTAAATTCAGTTGATTGGACATGATTTGGAAAGGCACACACCTGTCTATATAAGGTCCCACAGTTGACAGTGCATGTCGGAGCACAAACCAAGCATGAAGTCAAAGGAATTGTCTATAGACCTCCGAGATGGGATTGTCTCGAGGTACAAATCTGGGGAAGGGTACAGAAAAATTTCTGCTGCTTTGAAGGTCCCAATGAGCACAGTGGCCTCCATCATCCATAAATGGAAGAAGTTCGGAACCACCAGGACCCTTCCTAAAGCTGGCCGCCCGTCTAAACTGAGCAATCAGGGGAGAAGGGCCTTAGTCAGGGAGGTGACCAAGAACCCGATGGTCACTCTGTCAGAGCTCCAGCGTTCCTCTGTGGAGAGAGGAGAACCTTCCAGAAGGACAACCATCTCTGCAGCAATCCACCAATCAGGCCTGTATGGTAGAGTGGCCAGACGGAAGCCACTCCGTAGTAAAAGGCACATGGCAAACAAACAAAATTCTCTGGTCTGATGAGACAAAGATTGAACTCTTTGGCGTGAATGCCAGGCGTCATGTTTGGAGGAAACCAGGCACCGCTCATCACCTGGCCAATACCATCCCTACAGTGAAGCATGGTGGTGGCAGCATCATGCTGTGGGGATGTTTTTCAGCGGCAGGAACTGGGAGACTAGTCAGGATTGAGGGAAAGATGAATGCAGCAATGTACAGAGACATCCTGGATGAAAACCTGCTCCAGAGCGCTCTTGACCTCAGACTGGGGCGACGGTTCATCTTTCAGCAGGACAACGACCCTAAGCACACAGCCAAGATATCAAAGGAGTGGCTTCAGGACAACTCTGTGAATGTTCTTGAGTGGCCCAGCCAGAGCCCAGACTTGAATCCGAGTGAACATCTCTGGAGAGATCTGAAAATGGCTGTGCACCAACTCTCCCCATCCAACCTGATGGAGCTTGAGAGGTGCTGCAAAGAGGAATGGGCGATACTGCCCAAAGATAGGTGTGCCAAGCTTGTGGCATCATATTCAAGACTTGAGGCTGTAATTGCTGCCAAAGGTGCATCAACAAAGTATTGAGCAAAGGCTGTGAATACTTATGTACATGTGATTTCTTAGTTTTTTATTTTTAATAAATTTGCAAAAATTAAAAAAAAACTTATTTCATATTGTCATTATGGGGTGTTGTGTGTAGAATTTTGAGGAAAAAAATGAATTTATTCCATTTTGGAATAAGGCTGTAACATAACAAAATGTGGGAAAAGTGAAGCGCTGTGAATACTTTCCGGATGCACTGTAGATAAGACTGCTCAGTGATGTTGGTAGTAACCAGTACATAATCTGTTGGTAGTAACCAGTACATACATCATGGTAGGTGTAATGATCATTGCTTCTTTAAAACAAACAGTAGGGGAGACCTGGGAACAACAGTTTTCGGTTTTTGCTTAATGAAAAAAAAAAAAACATATTCAAGCAAATATTTTTAATTTAGGAAGAAGATACATTGCTATTTTTGCTATGAATTTAGCCACCGGTACAGTTCTAGGACATTCCTGGCAATTACAGTTCAGTAGAAAGTAGCGGGAGTGAAACTGTTGTAACATGCCCAATGGGGCAAGTTGAAACAGTGTCTGAATTGTTGGAAAATGGACTGGAAAATGTCTTGTTTTAATACAAGCCAAAGGTTTTTCTGAATCCAACATTTCTTGCTGTTTATGTTTTTCAACTCATAATTGTCCTGTAGAAATGGTATATATTTTGTCTGTATGCATATGACAAATTAATATGTAATGAATGTCTGGAAAGAAATGGATAAGTGCTAAATAGGACCAAATAATTGTCAAGTCAAGTCAAGTCACATTTATTTATAAAGCAAATTTAAAATGACAACTGTCAACCAAAGTGCTGTAAAATTTCTAATTACTATATATTTAAAAAATAGTGACTGTATGCATAATCCGGTCAATTAGGATATCATCAACCATATCAAAAGCAGCACTAAGGTCCAACAAAACTAA